>NC_038256.2:23325757-23621691 GCF_000004515.6 Glycine max | reverse complement strand
TTTGTTATTTTGGTTTTATGTTTTGTGTACAACATTGCATGTTCTCTTTGAATTATAGGTTATGTACAGGTAATGGGTAATTGTTTTTGAAATAGGAGTTTCTTGGCATTTTGTGAATTGAAATCCTTGATTTTCTCTGCATGTCAAGTTAGTTTTGAAGGTTCAAATTGAAGGCGATAGATTTACCCTTGGTGAGAATTTGAGCCATCATCATCTATTTTATTCAGTGTGTTTTGCCCCATTGATTGCTTGCACAATAGCCTTGGGTTGACTCTTGTTTATACTTCTTGCTTCACATGCATGTTAGGAGATGATTTAGACATTTTATTCTTATAAGCCTCAGGCCAAATGAGCCCACCCTGAATTAATTCCTTTGATAGCCCCTTTGAGCCTATGTTCCCTTTTCTTTGTTTTGAAGCTCATTACAAGCCTTAAGTGAAAAACCATGATTTCACCCTACCCTTAAGAAATTTTGGAGCTTTGGAAATGTTTTGGGAATAAGTGTGAGGGGGGGGGGGGGGGTATGTTTCATTGGATGATATGTTTTTATTGGGCATGCTTGATGATGTATACATATATTACCTAATTGTTGCTTTATTTTTCAATTGCTTTCAAATGCTACTGTCCACGTTCAAAAATAAAAAAAAATAATGAAGTTGAATAAATGAGGTCTTGGTTTGAAGACTTGAATTGGTTTGAGGACTTGATTGATTTTTTTTTGGGTTACTTTTTAAAGCTTAATTAGTAATTTTGGTTTTAGGGTTTATTAGTTTTTCTTACTTTCCACTTATTTCCCATTGCTCCTCTATTCCTTTGGGTTTTAGCTACCATCTCATACTTTCATCTACCTTGTCCTTGGCCCCATTACAATCTTAAAAGACCTTTTGATCCTCATGTGCATGTACTTGTGATATGGTTGTCAATTTTAGAGTCTTGCCAAGTCTATGTGGTGTTTGTTTTCATGGGTGCTCTGAGAGTAAACAGTAGTCTAGACACTTGAGAGATAGAGTGCATATCTTGTGAGGCTCTATCACTTTTCATTCTTGAGTTGATTGACTATCTTGCCAAGTTTGAGATGCTTGGATGATTTTCATGACAGTCTTGACTCTTTAACTCTTTACGTATTAGATGTTACCCATTCTTTTCATTCCTTGAGATTCATTGGCAAATATGTAATTGTTGTTGTGCCTGTCTGTTTCTCTTTAATGTCTCTGGATTTGTCCCTTGCTTTGCTTTTTGATTTTGCCCAAGAGTGCAAAAGGCTAAGTGTGAGGGGATTTGATGTGTCATCATTTTCTCCTATTTTTTAACCCTTTTTGTCACCATTTTAATTACTGATTATCCTTAATTGTCAAATTAATTATGCAGTTTTATCATTTGGGTTTACTGGATTAATTTTGTGTTTTTAATTTAATTTCAGGAGAATTATAAGCAGTTGCTTGAATCTGGAATTGGGCTTGAACTTGAAGAGAGTAGATAGTTTTATTATACCAAATCTTATCTTATCTAGATTTTATCTCATCTAGATACTATTTCATCTAGATCTTATCTTATCTTATCTAGATTTATTTCATCTAGATATTATTTCATCTAGATTTTGTCTTATCTTATCTTATCTAGATTTTATTTTATTTATGGGCTTCGACTTAAAACAGATTTGTAAGCTTTGGGGCTAAGAACTATATAACAACACCAAGGTTCTAGTTTTAGCCCTCTCTTTTGGGTTTTACTCCTCTTTGTTTTTAGTTCTCTTTTCATTTTAGTCACTTTTTCGTTTTGGAGAGAAAGAATAAATTTAAGTTTTGCGATTCCACTTTTTACTATTCACGTAGCAATAAAGTTTCGTTTTCTGCTTCAATCCGCAATCTCGTTTTCTACTGATTAATGGAAGGCTAAGTCTCTAGTGTTGTTTTCTCTTGAGGATCAAGCACAACTCTCTTTGAGGTTTTATTATTACTATTAAATTCTGATCAGTTTCTCCTCTTCACCAATTATTCTGTATTTGTTGCTATTAATCCATGCATGCTTAGTGCTTGATTAGTTGTCTCTGCGCTTAATTTACGCTCATGCTTAATGATCAGTTTCATTCATGATTAATTGGTGTATGCGTTGCTTAATCACATAATGATTGCCTTATGTTAAATTTTGCTTAGTAATTTAATTTAGGGCTGGATTAAGTGGTTGAACTGATAAAGGATAAATCCTCGTAACCTAGGATAAGAGACTTGCTTGTGAATCAAGGAGAAAAAACGTGTTTTAATTTTGATATTTTCTAATTCAAATTTGCTCGCTGTTTAATTTACAAAAACAAACAACCCCCCCCATTCGTTACTGTTTTATTACTATCTGTTATGAATGTTTGGTTGACCATTGCTCGTTGGGAGACAACCTAGGATCACTTCCTAGATACTGCATTTTTAATGTTTATTTGATTCGGGTACGGCCTCGATCACTAACTTGCTCCCATATCTACTTGATAATGCAATGGTAGCCATAACCCCTACCAGGGTTCCTCAACCTCCATTTTTCCGAGGATACGACTCAAACGCAACATGTGCATATCATGGAGGAGTTCTGGGGCATTCCATTGAGCATTGTAGGGCCCTGAAGCATAAGGTACAAGGTCTAATTGATGCGGGCTGGCTGAAATTTGAGGAGAATCGTGTGTAAGTCTTGACATTGATAAGAGATGCCACACATGGGGCAATTTGAAGGTTGTTATTAGATGTCTCTAATGACTCATTAGGATTTTCAAGTTTATGCCATTATTGTAAACCACAATTACAATGCTAAATAAAATGGATAAATTTGACATCTTTGTCCCTCATCCTCTCGTAATTACATCTTCGCTTCCACTGGAATGTGGGTGCAAGCCATTGGTTTGTTTGCTCAAGCAACCTGCCTGCTGAGTTTGGACTTCCAAGACCGTTCAATAAAAAATTACTTGTGCTACACATTTGGTGAGGATGTCGTAAACAACAAGTAAAGCAGAAAAGTTCAAAAATAAAAAGAAAAAAAAGCATTTGATTGACTGTGTTTTCAAGTAAAAATATAGACATTCATGTGACCTCATTTTATCATTCCTAAAAGTTTGTCTTTTTGAGTGAGAAGTGAGTTATCAAGAATATGAGTCATTTGACTTAATCTGTCAACTGAAAAATCCTTCAACTGTTTCTCATCCTTGAAAATCCTTTTTGAGAATCAACCGCTTCTTTCATTCTTCCTTGCTACAAGGTTGTGAAAACAAAACAACGATTGGTACCTCAAAGCCCTACACTGGGGCAATGAGGGGCACTGTGCATGAGCCTCAAGCGAACGTAGGGGCAGATCAAAAGTTCTCACCCATCGATGTTTTTTAAACAAAAAAGGGGGGGGGGGGACCCTGGGATTTCAATGGATTGATTAAATGTCAAACGGCTCCATTGCCGTCACTCCAAAATGGTCAAGTGACTAAATCAAATAGAGCCTACACTCTAAGGGAGTTCCCAAAGAGATTTGCAAAAGATAGGATGAGAATGCATCAATTATCACCTCTTTCAAAAAATCAAATCAAAATCAAAATCACAAAATAGGGAAAGAATGTCATGAACATTGTACAACTTTCCATTACATTGCATCGTTGCATACAAAGTCTGCATTTATTGCATTTCAAGACAAAGGTTGCATGCATTTGCATCCCTAAAAATAATGTTAACTGCATAGATTTCCTACATCTAATGTCTAATCTTTTGAATTTGGGATGACCGGCCCTCTCAATGAGTCAATCTCTTGCTTTCTAATAAGGGTGGACCCTCTGGTACTAGTATCCTCACCTTCAGAGGACTACACATCCTCACCTTCAGAGGACTACATGTCCTCGCCTTTAGAGGGCTGCACGCCCTCGCCTTCATAGGGCTACATGCCCTCACCTTTAGAGTACTACATGTCTTCGCCTTCAGAGGGTCACATGCCCTTCACTTTAGAGGGCCACACGCCTTCTCCTTCAGAGGAATACACGTCCTTACCTTTAGAGGACTACACGTCCTCGCCTTCGGTGGACTACATGTCCTCACCTTTAGAGGGCTACATGTCCTCACCTTCAGAGGACTACACGTCCTCGCCTTCAGAGGGCTGCACGCACTCACCTTCAGAGGGCTACATGTCCTCACCTTAATAGGACTACACGTCCTCGCCTTCAGAGGACTGCACGTCCTCGCCTTCATAGGGCTACACGCCCTCGCCTTCAGAGGGCTACACGCCCTCGCCTTCAGAGGACTACACGTCCTCGCCTTCAGAGGACTACATGTTCTTGCCTTCAGAGGACTACACGTCCTCTCCTTCAAAGGACTGCACGCCCTCACCTTTAGAGGACTACACGTCCTCGCCTTCAGAGGACTACACATCCTAGCCTTCAAAGGACTGCACGCCCTCGCCTTTAGAGGACTGCACGTTCTTGCCTTCAGAGGACTACGCGTCCTCGCCTTCAGAGGACTACATGTCCTCGCCTTTAGAGGGCTACACATCCTCGCCTTTAGAGGGCTGCACGCCCTCGCCTTCAGAGGGCTACATGTCCTCACCTTTATAGGACTACACGTCCTCGCCTTCAGAGGACTACACGTCCTCCCCTTCATAGGGCTACACGTCCTCGCCTTCAGAGGGCTACACGCCCTTGCCTTCAGAGGACTACATGTCCTCACCTTCAGAGGACTACATGTCCTCGCCTTCAGAGGACTACACGTCCTCTCCTTCAGAGGACTGCACGCCCTTACCTTTAGAGGACTACACGTCCTCGCCTTCAGAGGACTGCACATCCTAGCTTTAAGAGGACTGCATGTCCTCGCCTTCAAAGGACTACACGTCCTCGCCTTTAGAGGACTGCATGTCCTCGCCTTTAGAGGGCTACACGCCTTCACCTTCAGAGGTTTGCAAGCCCTTACCTTCAGAGGGTTACACGCCCTCACCTTTAGAGGGCCACACTCCCTCGCCTTTAGAGGACTACACGTCCTCACCTTTAGAGGACTACACATCCTCACCTTCAGAGGACTACACGTCCTCACCATCAGAGGGTTACACGCCCTCACCTTCAAAGGAGTACACGTCCTCGCCTTCAAAGGACTACACGTCCTCGCCTTTAGAGGACTACACACGTCCTCCCCTTCAGAGGATTGCACGTCCTCCACTTCAGAGAACTCCACGCCCTCTCCTTCAAAGGACTACACGTCCTCGGCTTTAGAGGACTACACATCCTTGCTTTGAGAGGACTGCACGTCCTAGCTTTGAGAGGATTTCACATCCTAGCCTTTAGAGGACTACATGTCCTCGCCTTCAGAGGACAGCATGTTATTGCCTTCAGAGGACTGCACGTCCTCATCTTCAGTGGACTGCACATCCTCGGCTTCAGAGGAATCCACGCCCTCGCCTTCAGAGGACTACACGTCCTCGTCTTCAGAGGACTGCACGTCCTCTCCATCAGAGGGCTTCAGAGGACTGCACGTCCTCGCCTTCAGAGGGCTACACGCCCTCGTCTTTAGAAGGCTACACGTCCTCGCCTTCAGCGGACTACACATCCTCGCCTTCAGAGGACTACACGTCCTCGCCTACAGAGGACTAAACATCGTCACCTTAAGTGGACTTCACGCCCTCACTTTCAGAGGACTACACGTCCTCCTCTTCAGAGGGCTACACGTCCTTGCCTTCAGAGGAGTACACGCCCTCGCCTTCAGAGGACTACACGTCCTCGCCTTAAGAGGACTACACGTCCTCCCCTTCAGAGGACTGCACGTCCTCGCCTTCAGAGGATTGCACGTCCTCGCCTTCAGAGGACTACACGTCCTCGCCATGCCTTCAGAGGACTTGACGTCATCGCCTTCAGAGGACTACACGCCCTCACCTTCAGTGGACTACACGTCATTGCCTTCAGAGGGCTGCACGCCCTCGCCTTAAGAGGGCTTCATGTCCTCACCTTCAGATGGCTGCACGCCTTTGCTTTCATAGGACTACATGTCCTCGCCTTCAGAGGGCTGCACGTCCTCGCTTTCAGAGGGCTCCACATCTGCGCCTTCAGAGGAGTCAAGGTCCTCTACCCTTAATGCTTAACCAAGACTTGGTGTCCCGGTTGAGGGGCCAGTAGTTTCCATTTATCAGTTGCTTGGCCACCCCCTGATCTCAGAGGAGGGCCAACTGTGCGAGCACAACCAGAGAGGGAGGCTATCGTGCAACTACTATGCATATCGGGGATAGATTTCGCCCAGACCGCCACAGGGAGACGATTACGGATCATGCGAACCACCACAACTCTGATCTTCCCCTGCCGAAGTGTCAATTGGTCTGTGCCGTCATGACATAGGTAAGTATGCATGTGGCTCAACTGATTTCTGATGCTATCCACTATTTGCAGGGATCACGCCCACAAGACACCCAGTGGACCCGGGGAAGTCCAACAGGGTCCTGCGGTTTCCAGCTCTGGTTATGGGCCTCTGTCAGTCTTACAGGGTGTCTGTCCCCCCTAGCAAGGTCATGTCATCGTGACATATGTAAGTATGCACATGGCTAAACTGATTTCTGATGTCATCTACTATTTGAAGGGATTGCGCCTGCAAGACACCCAGTGGACCCGCAGAAGTTCAACAGGGTCCTAGGGTTCTAGCTCTGATTACGAGCCTCTATCGGTTCTATGGAGTGTCCGTCGCCCCCAACAAGGTCATCAGGCCCCTTATTAACCGGGCTTTAATCAAGAAGTACTACGCCCCCAGGCAGGCGCAGGGCGAGGCACCACGACAACCTGGGGACGGCCAACAGATGCACCACCACCACCTTCAGAATTCACCTCAGCTCATCTACAAGGGCTAGATACATGGTCGACCAGCAGGCACCCAACCACCGGGACAGGTACGAGCAGGTACTGGGCCCGTGATCAACAAATTACCATCCGGTGTCCGGCTCAAGACATAAAAGAAGTGCTACTAGGAGGCAACCTAGAATTGGCTACGAATAAGCTCCCCGCGAAGCGGTCCAGGAAGGACACCATTGAATAGGATTCCAGTGTGGCCCCACAAGCCGACACAAGCTTTGACAAACACCGATTCCAGAGCGTGGAACATCAATAGCGTTTCGAGGCCATCAAAGGATGGTCATTCCTCAGACAGAGACAAGGGCAACTGAGGGATGATGAATTTTCGTACTTCCTTGGAGGAGGCGGAGCCATACTACCGGGATCACCAAACTTGTGATTTATCCTTCATTACTGCTTTCAGTTATTCTATTATTCTGTTATTTCCCTTGTGATCTAACATTATCTGCTTCCAATTATTATGTCCATTGTGATTGAACTGCACATACAGTTATCTGTCGCATTGTGAGTAATTTACCGCTTTTGGCATATGGTCGTACTTACTTTACGATGATTTTTCCAAAATGCAAAAATGTGTGTAAGTCTGGTGTACTTTCGTTCACACGCCTTTTTTCAATAAAATGTAATCTCGGGTATCAACCGTGCCCAGGTCACAAGCTGTTTTTAATCTTTTGAAAAATGGCCAGCACGCTTTTGAAAAGAAATAACTTCCAGTTTTTCTTTGAAAAAGATTCATCGATCAAAACACAAAGGGTTGTTTTGAAAAAATGTGTATGCACCTGAAGGGTGAATGCTGTAAAAAAATTTCTCAGAACCAAATTTCTCACTAAAACACTATTCCCGAAAAAGTCCTATTGATCCATGATCACGCATGTAATCTTTGATTTGATAGGAAATGATTTGCAAAATCAAGTCATGACATATCTATGGTTCGGAATTAGGATAACACACTTGCCTATGTGAGATTGATACACTTTGAGTGGTTTTTTTTTTTCTATTTTCAGTTGGACCCAGTGTTCCTCTAAATGGTCGTTTAGAAACGAAACGCTAACGTCCAAAATCTCATTTGTGGTTATGAGAAAATTTTATCAGCATACTCTCTTTCCCCTATAGACACATTTCTTTTCTCCAAAAATTATATGCTGCTCTTATCAGTTGGAGGTTTTGTTTCTTTACTAAAGCATGTTCGCATTTTAGTGAAAGAACACCGAGACTATTTTAGTCTCTCACAGTTATCAAGAACTACGTAGGTCTGAGTTTCTCATCATAAATTGAGGATAAGTAGAAGCAAAAGCCCCGCTTTTGTCGACCACCCCACCTTTTGCTATCGTGACCTATGAGTCTGGTGGCACGCGGAGACACTTGATGGTTATCCGCACACATTTTTTGCTATCCTGTGACCCGAGAGTCCGATGGCACGTGGAGACACCTTACGGTTATCTGCATCCCGTCTTTCAGAGACCCCAAGCCTGATTGACATGCAGAGACTAACGTAGTCATCTGCACCTTTCCCGAAGATGTCAGCATCTTCCGGCCGAGACCACGAAAAAGTCTCATTTCTACCGTCAGACCCAAGGGTCCGGTAGCACGCAGAGACTAACATAGTCATCTGCACCTTTCCCGGAGATGTCAGCGTCTTCCAGCCGAGACCGCGAAAAAAGTCTCATTTCTACCGTCAGACTCAAGGGTCCGGTAGCACGCAAAGACTAACGTAGTCATTTGCACCTTTCTCGAAGGTGTCAGCGTCATCCGACCGACATCATGAAAAAGTCTTGTTTCTACCGTTAGACTCAAGGGTTCGGTAGCACGCAGAGACTAACGTCGTCATCTGCACCTTTCCCGGAGATGTCAGCGTCTTCCAACCGAGACCGCGAAAAAGTCTCGTTTCTACCATCAGACTCAAGGGTTCGGCAGCATGGAGAGACTAACGTCGTCATCTGCACCTTTCCCGGAGATGTCAGTGTCTTCCGGTCGAGACCGCGAAAAAGTCTCGTTGCTACCATCAAACTCAAGGGTCCGGCAGCATGTAGAGACTAATGTCGTCATCTGCACCTTTCCCGGAGACGTCAGCGTCTTTCGGCTGAGACCGTGAAAAAGTCTCATTTCTACCGTCAGACTCAAGGGTCCGGTAGCACGCAGAGACTAACGTCGTCATCTGCACCTTTCCTAGAGATGTCAGTGTCTTTCAGCTGAGACCGCGAAAAAGTCTCATTTCTACTGTCAGACTCAAAGGTTCGATAGCACGCAGAGACTAACGTCATCATCTGCACCTTTACCGAAGATGTCAGCGTCTTCCGGTCGAGATCGCGAAAAGGTCTCATTTCTACCTCAGACTCAAGGGTCCGGTAGCACCCAGAGACTAACGTCGTCATCTGCACCTTTCCCGGAGATGTCAGCGTCTTCCGGCTGAGACCGCGAAAAATTCTCATTTCTACCGTTAGACTCAAAGGTCCGGTAGCACGGAGGGACTAACGTCATCATCTGCACCTTTCCCGGAGATGTCAGCGTCTTCCAGCCAAGATCGTGGAAAAGTCTCGTTTCAACCGTTAGACTCAAGGGTCCGGTAGCACGCAGAGACTAACGTCGTCATCTGCACCTTTCTCGGAGATGTCAGTGTCTTTCGGCCGAGACCGTGAAAAAGTCTCGTTTCTACTGTCAGAATCAAGGGTTTGGTAGCACGCAGAGACCAACATGGTCATCTGCACCTTTCCTAGAGATGTCAGCGTCTTCCAGCCGGGACCGCGAAAAAGTCTCGTTTCTACTGTTAGACTCAAGGGTCTGGTAGCACGTAGAGACCAACATGGTCATCTGCACCTTTCCTGGAGATGTCAGCGTCTTCCAGCCGGGACCGCGAAAAAGTCTCGTTTCTACTGTTAGACTCAAGGGTCTGGTAGCACGTAGAGACCAACATGGTCATCTGCACCTTTCCCGGAGATTTCAGCGTCTTCCGGCCGAGACCGTAAAAAAGTCTCAATTCTGTCGTCAAACCCAAGGGTCCAGTAGCATGCGGACATACCTCATGGTTATCCAATCCTTTTGTCAACTAGAGGCAAGGGAGCCCATTGACACGCAGAGACCAATGTGGTCATCTACACCCTTCCTGGAGATGTCAGCGTCTTTCGGCCGAAACCACGAAAAAGTCTCAATTCTGCTATCGTGACTCGAGGGTCCGATAGCACATGGAAATACCTCATGGTTATCCGCACCTTCGTCATCTAGAGATGACAAATCCGGTGACGTGCGGAGACATCATGGCTATCCAGTTTTATCACTTTCAAGGCATTGAAGTTTTTACTGACGCTCCTGATGCCTTTTCTGTTCTTTCAGATTGACAGGTTTTGCTGGTTGGGCTATTGATTGGTCGAGTGATGTTCCGCTCGAACGAAATTAGTGTCTTATCTCTACTTCCCTTTTATCTCCAATAAAATATAAGCAAAGAGGGACAACTGTCATACCCTAATTTTGTCCGGGGGTACTTACAGTCAGTTCTCGAACCTTGTTTGCTCCCTTCGGAACCCTAAAAAAAAGCATCGTTATGTAATCCATAAATTTTTGCAACATTTCAGAAGGAAAACACCCATCGCCATGGAACCCGTAAAGTTTCGGGAGGTTTCAAAAAGAAATCAGCAAAAAAACACAAAAGGGAGGTGTATTTAGTAAAATGGGGAGTGCAAATAGAAATTCTCAAATCTAAAAACCTCCCCCGTTGGGTTAAGGTGGAAGCAACCTAGCTTGCTTGGGCGAGCTGGGCGGCAACCACCTCACCCGTTTTGTTAAAAAATGGCTTCCGGGGCTTCTAGGGCATCCGTAATGCTTCCGTAAAATTTCTGAAAACCTTGAGTGGAAAAACGTGTTTTCGTGAAGAAAATCCAAGCCGAGGTGCTTCCCTAACGCTTCTGAGATGTTTTCGTGAGCGGTTTTGTGAAGATTTTCCGCCGTTCTTCACCGTTCTTCGTTCTTCAACCAATAAGTTTTCAAATCCAAGACTTTCAATTCATTTCTTGTTTTGTTTGCTTTCATCTTCATTTCGTTCACTTTCAGTTTTTTATTCTTCCATTTTTAACGAGCTTTAACCATTAATTTAAGTCGTTATCTCGCCTAATAAATGATAAAATGAATTTCAACCGATCATTTGTGTTGTAATCTCGTTTAATCACTGTTAAAATAAAATCCAACTGATCGTTCACGTTGTAACCTCAGTTAAATAAAAATAGGTAAAATAATAATAAAATAATCAAAATATCTTGAAAAAATAATAATAAAATAATCAAAATATCATTGAATAAAATAATCAAAAAAATCAATCGGACGTTTTTCTTTGGAAGTTTCCTTATATGAATTGACTAATAACCAAAGTGAAACTAAGGCTAAAATCAACTCACAAATCAAGCTTTGTCCGCAAAAGTCACTCAAAACCGTTTTAAGGTCCAACGCCTTAAACGGTCCTCTTTGATTTTATCGGTTAACAAGAACCGTTCAAAAGCATAAAATCAACACATAACTTTATCGCTTTTGCAAGAACTACGTAGGTCTGATTTCCTCATCGCAATTGAGGATACGTAGGAGCAAAAACCCCACTTTTGTTGACCACCCCAAGAGATCATTAATGGTCCAACGTCTTAATGTTTCTCTCCTTTCAAAAACCAAGAGACCCAACACCTTAATGTTTCTCTCCTTTTAAAACCATGAGATCGTTAATGGTCCAATGCCTTAATGTTTCTCTCCCTTCAAAAGAATCAAAAGATCGTTTAATGGTCCAACACCTTAAACGACTTTTGTTCGATTAAAATCGATCTTGCGGAAAAAGATCAAAACAAATTAACCAACGTTTAGTTCTAAAAGAACTACGTAGGTCTGATTTCCTCATCACAATTGAGGATACGTAGGAGCGAGGGAAACACCCTTGTCGACCACAAAAAGATAAAAAAATACAAAAGGCTTAAAAAAACATAAAAACTTAAAAATGGGAAAATAAAACAAATTGAAGACATGATATTGCACACTTGGTTAAAGGCTGTCGTCCCTTGTGACGGACGCGTGGGGTACTAATACCTTCCCCGTGCATAAAAACAACTCCCGAACCTTTCACAATTAAAGTTCATAGACTACACCTTTCCGGTTTTTTCGACGTTTTTCTCAAATAAACGTTGGTGGCGACTACGCGCTTTTTTTCTTTCTTGGAAGACACACCCCTGAGCCCCGCGTCGCCCTCCCGTCGAAGGGTAGGTTGCGACATTATGCACACAAGATTTTCATTGAAAATAAATTTTATACATCATTTGACGACAATCCACTTGTATTTAAGAAAACTAATCTCAATCACACGATGAGAGTTTTTATAAACTGATTTATTAAATAAACATCTTGCATTCAAAAATATTTTATAGTTTGATTAACACATTATTCAATCCCATTCTAGTGTGAATTGGAAGTGTAGGAACAAATTACCCCATATGAGAGAAGGATGTATTTTCTTGGGCTAGGTCTTATGTTCGATACTATTACTCCTCATCTTGTAGACCTTGTGCAATTGGTTTGCTCCTTCATGGCCCATACAATGCACATGTAATATGAACCAAAACCAAACAAACTTTCTGACAAAAAAAATAAACACTACTTTTGAGTTCAACTTTTATCATATTGTATACGTGAGGGGTATTTTTTGTACCAATCTTGCTATTAATATAATATTTTTTTTATTCAACAAAAAACCAACCCTCACTAATGTTAAATTCTGATTATGAATCATATCATCTATTGTAATGAAACAAATACTATGTAGGATGGTGTCAAACAAACATATCTCACAATTGGTCTAAGCTCCATAATTCAAAAAAAAAAAAAAACTACACAAAAAATACAAATTTTTGGCTTTCATGAAAATATACCACCTTAGTGCCCTACTTTATCGTGTTACCCTATAACACATACTCATAAGGCTTCTATACTTGATCTTCAATGAATTTTATTTGCCTGGTAGACATACTGAAAAACACCTTGCTAACATAACAATTATGGCCTTTCACTTGCAACATGTCTATGTTTGGGGTAGTACCATTTGCAACTTGTTGGTTTCTACTTTTTGAATTTCCATAGTGCAAAAAACCAGAGACCATAATTGTGTTTTAAAATACATTTGAAGTCAACCTGGGTAATTTAAATAACCTACATAACTTAAATCAACACTTGCCAATATAATGTAATGATTCATTGAATTGGTCTTCCCAATGTATTAAATCAAAAACAAAAACAATTGCTCTTGTCAAATCAACACAACACACACATTCACTAACACAAAATTGAGGTTCTCATACTCTTCAGCTACTTATAACAAATGCAGTGAACCTCCAACTGTGCATTCAACCTAACTACCACAGTCCATTTCACTTTAAATAACAGACATCCACACCAAACTATCTTCAACTCGAATAGTGCATAATTCTCTAACCCTTCGATTCAAATGAACATCTACAATATCACAATTGACGCCTCTTTCACACATTTTTCATACAAAAAACTTGCATTTCTTCAATTCCAATTTAAGCATCAACATTTAAATTTTTCCAATTTTAATAATCCACATCTTTTTTTTTCCAATTTTAAGAATAAAAAGTCTAACTTATTCTTCAATTAATACTACGATGTTCATACAAAATCGATCACACCATACAAATCACATACCAATAATGCCAATCACAATACTTTCATACTTAGCACATACAAATTTATCATCAACAACAAACTCATTGCCATGCTAATCCAATATTAATCAACCTTGGCACTACTAAAACACAACTCTAAACAATCAACTACTCACTTCATAATCCATGCAGCCGAATATTGTCATTACAAACATAAAAATATGATAACAATTACTAACCAAACCCCTAATTTCATGGCATCACACTATCTAATTAATCAATATTTCCATCATCCGACTATACAACTACAATAAATGCACGACTTGAAACTCCGTAAAAGATTACCTCACCTCTGTGTCTCCGGTCTCCACGCCACAAGATTAGGTCCACTAATTGGGCACACAACCATCAGTCATCTAAAACCCTTACAGATGACGACACTAGGAATCATGAAACCATAATTTTTCACTATAGAATTCCTTCCACCACCTTCTTCTTCCAGTCGACGCCACCACACAATCAACTCACTTTGCCAAATCGAGTTTCTATCAACTTCTCTTACCTTATGTTTGGATGGGGAAATTAAACCAGGTAAAGTATTTCAACTGGGATATTAAAATGCCTTCCTCTAATGTAATCTGTTTGGATAGGATATTTTAAAAGTAATTGAAATGTTATCATTTTTGTAAAGCATTTTAATATACTAACTTGACAGAATTTCAAATTCTCAGCAAAAATAAAGGAATTAAAATTCCTCACTCCATAGAAAACACGTACACTCTCCGTAGCTCTCTCTCTTCCTCTCAACACGCCTACACTCTCCATAGCTCTCTCTCTCTTTCTCTATCTCTCAGCACACCTTGGCGTCACGAGCTACCACCTCCATCGACAATAAAGTTTTTCTTTCTGCTCATCACAATCTTTTCTTCCTCTCACTGATAGGTTTCTCTCTCTCTCTCTATCGCTCATCTCTATTTTTTTCTTTTCTCAAGTTTATGTTTCTTTGATTTTGATTTCATTTTTGTATCTACAAGGTTCGCTTGATTTTATTGATTTATGTTTCGTTTTCTATTTCATTTATTTTGTTTCAATGATTTTGATATGTTGGTGGGTGTGGAATTGGATGGGTTTGGAGTTGAGATAGGTTCTGAGCACCATATGTCTGTGAATATGCATCAAAGAGAAATAGAGATATAATCGATAAATTGTGTTTAATTTAAATCACTTTGGCTTGCTTTCACGCGTGTTTAACTGTTTATCATTGTATTGTATGCTTATTTGAAATTCATATTTCATTTCTACTGTTGTTTGAATATGAAAGCCCATGTAAGTTGTGTTACTTGTCTTTGTTTGGTACCTTTAGCTATGTCCTATGCTATTTCTTATTGTATTGGAGCTTAAGCCAACATGTGGGTTGGTAAGCATTGCATACAAGTGCTTCTACATCTTAGTCCCGTGCTGATTGTATCTAAGCAATATTTACTTTCTTGAGATTCTTGTCCTTCTGACTTATGAATCAAATTTAAATGTCACTCAGATAGCTTTATTTAAGTGTACTATATAATTTTTTTTCCGGAAGGAATTGAAGTAGTGTAAGAAAGTTTTTTTTTGTTTCTTCTCTAATTGATTCAGGAAATGATTCTTGTACATCGATCATTCTCATGTATCTAGAAATGGGAAGGACAAAAGAAAAAGAATATTCTGCTAAAACATTCATATGATCTAATAGAAACCAAATAACACTAATTGATTTCCCCATACTTATTATTACAAGTATCTAATCAACATATTTAAAGAATTGGATCTATACACACAATCCTTTTTATCACATGTATGATATAGACAAATTCTATAGGGTTGAGCATGATTTTTTTTGCAAGAACACAAGTTTGGGAACAAAGTTTTCCTCACAAAAATAGCCTGCAAACTTTTATTATAGAGTAATAAGAAGAAGAGAAAGGAATAAGGAGAAAAGAGAGAAGCCACAAAGTTTTAACGTGGTTCAGCATACAATGTATGTACCAATGTCCACGGCTACACTAAGAGAACTTTTTATTACTTGCACATTTTAAAGCTTACAAGGTATCTCTATATATAACACTAATGAGACACAAGTTTTACAAACCAAGCGATGTGGGACAAAGGAACTAAGACCACAAAACTCTAAGAATTCTTCCACTTGGGGTCTAAGTTCCAAACTCTAGCAGCTCCTTGTAAGCAATGAGTTCATCGAATCTTTACATAGTGTAGTGCCTTCATCTTTAATTATCCTCGAAGGCTATACAAAGCCTCAACTTGTCAATTGTAATAGCTTTAGTCAATATATCTGTTGGATTCTTTGATCCTAAGATCTTCAGCAAAGATAAGTCTCCATCATTTATCAACTCCCTGATAAAATGGTTTCTTAATTGAATATGCTTGCATCTAGAATGGAAGATTGGATTCTTAGCAAGACTTATAGCACTTTGATTGTCATTGAACATTGAAGTGTTATCTTGTTCTTTCCCTAATTCATTGAGAAAATTATTTAGCCAAATCATCTCCTTAGCTGCTTCTGAGATAGCTATGTACTCGGCTTCCGTGGTTGAGAGAGCAACTCTATGTTGAAATTTAGACTTCCAACTCACAAAAGTACCACCCAAAGAAAAAATGTAGCATGCGGTGCTTTTCTTGGTATCAAAATCTCCTCCAAAGTCTGCATCTGAAAATCCCTGTAAAGCGAGATTGCTTTTTCTGAAGCACAAACACATCCCTGAAGTACCCTTTAGATATCTGAGTATCCACTTTACACCTTCCCAATGCTCCTTTGCTGGATTTGATAGGAACCTACTGACAACTCCCATTGCATGTGTTATGTCAGGTCAGGTACACACCATAACATACATCAAACTTCCGACTGCTGATGCATATGGTACTTGTAGAAGCAAACATTCATGGTGAATCAAAGGTGATTCAAAGCTGTTTTGATGATAACAATGATGATAACAAAAGATGATGACAAAGGTGATGACAAAAAGCTCAAAGATCAATCAAAGAATAACTCAAGTGACTCAAAGATCAATCAAAGAACAACTCAAGTGAATCAAGAACAATTCAAGAGTTCAAGATAAGAATCAAGAAGAATTCAAGACTCAAGAAGAAAGTTAAGAGTCAAGAATCAAGATTCAAGGTTCAAGATCTCAAAAATCAAGATCAAGATTCAAGAATCAAGAGAAGGCTTAATCAAGATAAGTATAAAAAGTTTTTCTCAAAAATTGAGTAGCACATGATTTTTCTCACAACATGTTTACCAAAGAGTTTTTACTCTCTGGTAATCGATTACCAGATTGTTGTAATCGATTACCAGTAGCAAAATTGTTTTGAAAAAGTTTTCAAATTGAATTTACAACATTCCAATTAATTTCAAAAAGCTGTAATCAATTACAATGTTTTGGTAATCGATTATCAGTCCCTTTGAACGTTGAAATTCAAATTCAAATGTGAAGAGTCACATCCTTTCACATAAAAGCCTTGTGTAATCGATTACACTTATTTGGTAATCGATTACCAGTGATTGTTTCTGAATAAATCAAAAGATGTAACTCTTCATAAAGGTTTTTGACTTTTTCAAATTGGTTTTAAGTTTTTCTAAAAGTTATAACTCTTCTAAATGGTTGTCTTGACCAGACATGAAGAGTCTATAAAAGTAAGGCTTTGTTTTGCATTTCAAGAATCTTGAATACTTTTCCAATCAATCTTATACAATCCTTTACAAGCCTTGAATCTCTTTGAACTTCTTCTTCTTCTTTGTGCCAAAAGTTTTCCAAAGTTTTCTGGTTTTCTAAACCTTGAAAACTTGTGCTATTCATCTTTTCATTCTCTTCTCCCTTTGCCAAAAAGAATTCGCCAAGGACTAACCGCCTGAATTCTTTTTGTGTCTCTCATCTCACTTTTCCAAAAGAACGAAGAACTAACCGCCTGAATTCTTTTGTGTCTCCCTTCTCCCTTGTCAAAGAATTCAAAACGACACAGTTTGAGAATTCTTTTGATTCTTCCCTTTCCCTTATACAAAAGCGTTCAAAGGACTAACCGCCTGAGAATTCTTTTGTATCCCCATTCACAAAGTATCAAAGGTTTAACCGCCTGAGATCTTTGTCTTAACACATTGGAGGGTACATCCTTTGTGGTACAAGTAGAGGGTAGATCTACTTCGGTTGTTGATTGAGATCAAGAGAGGGTACATCTCTTGTGGAGGGTACATCCACTAGGTTCAAAGAGAACAAGGGAGGGTACATCCCTTGTGGATCTTTGCTTGTAAAAGGATTTTTACAAGGTTGAAAGAAATCTCAAGGACCACAGGTCGCTTGGGGACTGGATGTAGGCACGGGTTGTTGCCGAACCAGTATAAAAACTCTTGTGTGTTTGTCTCCTTCTTCCCTACTCTTTTACTTTCCGTTGTGCATTTTAATTTCCGCTTTTACTTTTGGTTAAGTTTCTCTTCTACTCCTTATTCTCTTAACAACATAAGTAAAAGCCTTAGAAGAGTAAATTTTTAATTAGTAAAGGTTTAGGAATAATTAATTCAACCCTCCCCCCTCTTAATTATTTTGAGGCCACTCAATCCAACAATACTCTTGACATGTAACATTTTTCTTCATTTGTCTGCAAAGATTGCTTCTTTGAAAACTTCAAATGAGATCCCAAAGGGTTATTCCAGGTCTTAGAATCTTCAAGGTAAAACCTATCAAGCAACTTGTGTATATATTTCTCCTAAGACAGCTTCAAAATTCCTTCTGATCTGTTTCTAAGAATTCTCATACCAAGGATTTGTTTAGCTGGACCAAGATCCTTCATTTCAAAGTTTTCTGCCAACTACTGCTTCAACCTGTTAATTTCTACCATACTAGATCCTACAATCAACATGTCATCAACATACACGGCAAGGATAACATAGCTATTAGTATATTTCTTAACGTAGAAGCAATGGTCCATGTCACATCTGTTGAATCCCGAGTTGCTCATAAACTAATTAAACTTCTTGTACCACTACCTCGGTGCTTGTTTCAAGCCATATAAATTTTTATGAAGCTTGCACACAAGATTCTCCTTGCCTGGCACTTCAAAACCTTTTGGTTGGGTCATATAAATGTCTTCCGCTAAATCCCCATGCAAGAATGTAGTTTTAACATCTAACTGCTCCAAGTGAAGATTCTTTGTAGCTACAATACTCAGAATAACTCTGATGGTAGTCATCTTTACAACTAAAGAGAAGATCTCTGTGAAATCAATTCCTTGTTCTTGCTGAAACCCTTTCACCACAAGTCTCGCCTTGTATCTTCTTCTACCGTCAGATTCTTCCTTTAGCCTATAGACCCACTTATTCTGTAAAGCTTTCTTTCCTTCTGGAAATTTAATTAAAAACCATGTCTTATTCTTCTGAAGGGATGTCATCTCATCTTTCATTGCTAGCTCCCACTAAATAGAGTCATTCCCCTGCGTAGCCTCACTAAAACATTCTGGCTCACCAGCATCAGTTAACAACAAATAATGCAATGAAGGGGAATACCTATCTGGTGGTATTGAAATTCTTCTTGATTTCTTGGAGGAGTTGATGGTTCTGGTTCTGACTCAACCTCTATGCATGTACTCTGGTTTATATTGCCTACATTACTTTCTGAAATTTCTTCAAGTGTTGCTTTCTCAAAAATTTCTGACAGTTTACCTGCACATGTAGATTTTGCAGAAAATTTGTCCTTATAAAATAAGTTCTCATTAAAAGTGACATTCTTGCTTCTGATAACTTTCTTGTTTTTGGTCATCCCAAAACCTGTAGTCATTCATGTCAGATCCATAACCAATAAAATAACACTTCCTCACCTTTGGATCCAATTTATCTCTACTATCTATCAATATATATGAAACACAACCAAAAATTCTCAAATGTGAAAGTTTTACCTCCTTTCCAGACTATACTTCTTTGGGCAGCTGATAATTCAAAGGAACTGATGGTCCTCTATTGATGAGATATGTTTATTGCATCTGCCCAAAATGCTTTAGGCAAGCCAGATTGGATATGCATACACCTCGCTCTCTCATTCAAGGTTTTATTCATCCTTTCTGCAACACCATTTTGCTCAGGTGTTCCTGGTATTGTCATAATCATTTTGATCCCATGTTTTGAACAGAAATCCTTAAACTCCTGATTATCATACTCCCTACCATTGTCAGATTTCAGACTTTTAACCTTTAGACCTATTTGATTTTCAACTTCTGTTTTCCACCTTTTAAACACAGAAAACACATCAGATTTATTATTAAGAAAATAAACCCATACCTTTCTAGTAGAGTCATCGATAAAGGTGACATAATAGCAAGAGTTTCCAACAGATTTCACTGGGGTTGGCCCCCAAACATCTATGTGCACCAATTCTAGCTTTTCAACTTTAGGAGTCTTCCCTACCCTTGAGAAACTAACCTTTTTCTGCTTTCCAAACATACAGTGTTCACAAACACCAACATCAACATGCTTCAGGATTGATAGCTTACCCTTTGCCGCCATAAGCTTCATTCCTTTTTCACTAATGTGTCCAAGTCTTTGATGCCATAGGGATGAATTATTAGCAGCCTCAGTAACTACTACCATATCCTCATCTACAATCATGTAAAGAGATCCTCGCTTTTTTCCACGAGCCACAACCAGATTGCCTTTTGTTACCTTCCAAACTCCATCTCCAAAAGTGGTGTAATGCCCTTCATCATCCAACTACCTTATAGATATTAAATTTCTCTTTAAGGCAGGAATATGTCTGACATTGTGCAATTTCCATAGGGATCCACTGGAGGTCTTGATGTTAATATCACCTCTTCCAACAATGTCAAGATATTTTTCATCTGCAAGGTAAACTTTCCCAAACCTTCTAGAAATATAGTTAGACAATAAATCTTTAGAGGGAGTGGTGTGGAATGATGCACCTGAGTCCATAACCCATGAATCAATAGGACTATCCAAATTGCAAATTAATGCATCATCAAATTCATCAGTTGCTGCATTTGCGGATTCATCATCATCTCGCTTCTTATTTTTGTGAGTCTTGTTCTTCTTTGGTGCCTTGCAATGATTGGTAATGTGACCTCTCTTGTCACAATTCCAGCAGATAATGTCACTTCGAAATTTTGTCTGACCTTTCCCTCTTGACTTTGATCTGCCTTGACCATTCTGACCCTTCTGGGTAGTCCTTCCTCTGCCTTCAGTATTCAATGCTGAATTGGAAACATGACTAGAAGATTCTCCTGAATCTCTCTTGTAAACATCTTCGCTTAAGATCAAGTCATGAATGTCACTAAGCTTTAATGTGTTCTCCCTTGTAGAACTACTAACTGCAGTAACAGTTGCAACCCAACTATCCGGTAGTGATGACAATAGAATCAATGCATTCACCTCATCCTTAAATTTAATTTGCACTGACTCCAACTGGGCAAGAATAGTATTAAATTCATTAATATGATAAGTTATAGAGATACCTTCTCCCATCTTGAGGTTGAACAATCGACACATCAAGTATACTTTGTTGGCTGCTGACGACTTCTCATACATATCTGATAACGCCTTCATTAAGCCTGCAGTAGTCTTCTCGTTTATGATGTTGAACGAGACATTCTTGGCTAATGTCAATCTGATCATGCCAAGTGCCTGTCGATCTAGCAAGTTCCATTCTTCTTGCCTAATGTCGTCTGGCTTATCCCCTAATAAGGGTTGATATAACTTCTTCTGATATAGATAATCCTCTATCTGCATCTTCCAAAAGCTAAAATCTCTGCCATCGAACTTCTCGATCTTCATCTTCCCTTCTTCTAATTCCATTGCTTCCACTGCCTCCTCTAAATTGAGAAGACTCCCACTAATTCCTCTAAACTAAGGAAATCTCGTGGAGTAACCAAAAGCTCTTGATACCAAATGTTAGTATAGAGCAATAAGAAGAAGAGAAAGGAATAGGGAGAAGAGAGAAGACACAAAGTTTTAACGTGGTTCAGCACACAATGTATGTACCTATGTCCATGGCTACACTAAGAGAACTTTTTATTACTTGCACATTTTAAATCTTACAAGATGTCTCTATATATCACACTAATGAGACACAAGTTTTACAAACTAAGTGATGTGGGACAAAGGAACTAAGACCACAAAACTCTAACACAAACAAATCTATTTGAAATTTAGCAATAACATTCAGAGGTCTCAAAATCTACATTTTGGGGTAGGACTTAAGCAAATTCAAAATTATCAAAGGGCAAACTCAATCTAAAGTTCTCAATAAAACATCATTTTTTTTTTCAGACAGCAAGGCATTATTGAACAGAGATAGTTGTTGCTCACATAAGAATTGATAGAAGACTGCATACGGTATAATATAGAAACATGAATTTCACTTGCATATTTTAATGGCAGGTATCTAAAGACAACTTGACAAATCCTGCAACCTCGTGGAGGATCCTTCAATTTCACAATGCCCACGGTCAATACTATGAGCTACTTCTTGGCTTATACTACTCCCTACAAGGGTACTAGTTCATGCTAAATCACAAGTCACAAGCTTACTAAGCTCGAAATTGCACAAGCTTATCAATTTGGATTCACGTTAATTTGGCTTATCAATTTGTACAAATTGTACAAGCTTTTATAAATTCAGGAAACACATTGCAAGGATACTAGAACACAAGGTTAAAACAACTATAAGGAAACTTAAATAAGATTTAAATAATCCAGCAAACGTATGATTCTCCAGACTTCATTGCATTTTGGATGAAAAGTTTTGTCTTGATAATCTCCATCATGGTTAATAGTTTAGGGAGATTTTGGAGATAATACATGTAAAGGTTGATTTCTTTTAACAATTATGGTTGTATTATAAGGATACTGATTTGAGTATTATTTCCACCCATTGCTCAGAATCTCCCTCTCTAAAGAAAAATATCCTTGATCCATGTATAATATTTTGTTTATTAGTAGATCCATGTCTAATATGTTCATGTTGAAACTTTATTGTCAGCTCCTAATATATAAACTGCTTGTGAATCGTGAATTTTAGACTTAGAACAAGGTTATAGAAACTTTTCTTTCTCATGATATAGAATCTATGATTTAGAACAAAAGTTTGGTCAAATTTATGATAAGTCTAAATTATTATTATCATTGCCTTTGGTCAAAGTCCCATGTGGTGCTGGTATTGCCCTATATTTGGCAAAGGCCGTGGACATTGTGAGATAAATTCTATGAATGAGGTTTTTGCCCATTCTTAGTCTACCCTGTTAGTTTCAATCTAGTAGAAGAAACCATGTTTTGGCTAGTTTTTTGGGCTGTAGAAAACTCTATTTTAAGAGTGAAATCATAGGATCAATAAGGCAATAAGACATTAGTTCCAAAATCAGAAGTGCCTCATCATGAATGCCAATGAATCTAAATTACTCTTTGAGTTTTTTTTTGCAGAAAGTACAAATGTGGAGAAACTCATGCATAGTTTCATACGGTTAGGCACTATAATAATAGTATCTCAAAACTAGTAGTACTTTCACTCTCTATCTCTCTCTCTCTCTTTTGTTTTAGTTTTAGTTTTTCACTGTAATTGTCCACTGGCTTCTAACTAAAGTTGTAGATAAAATAAAATTGTTGGTGATCAATTGCCAATGATTATATGTATTGTAGTTTAGTTAGTATTTATTTTACAATTTTGTTAGTCAAGCTTGTTCAATTATCTGATGATATGGTTAAATCTATTTTATTTCTATGGTGAGAGCTTGATAGGATAACAAGATAAGCAAGCATTAACAAAAACTTGGGTTTGTGTCTTTGGAGTTGAAAACCTACTCATTTTTATCTTTCCAAGCCCATCCAAAGTAAGCCCAAAAGTGATTCTTCAGTCATGCACCCCCTTTGCTTTTGACGTAAATATTTTGGCAAAGCCAATGATGAATGTTTAAAACTTTAAATAAATAAAAAAATGGTTATTCAATTGTTTCTAATTAAGTTTCTCCACACTTGTTCTGCCAAACTGCAATCATGCATGACACAAGGAGTAGTTTTTTTTTTCTTTTCATGACAACAATGTATTCTCACAACTGAAAAGAAAATCATGAGAATAAAGGCATTTTCCCTTGTTTTTATTTATTTACATAGTTAGTTCATATAAAGGTAAATCATGTATCAATTTAATTTTTGAAAAATGTTCATAATCCAAATTATTCATTAATTTTATGTAGTAGTTATTCTTATTTGTTATGAAGTTTCTTTTGTAATTGTGTCTAGTCTCCAAAAGTATGTGACATACTTATTCATATGCAATGCTGGTATTGGATGCGTATTTTGTAAGATATTTGTTTTAAATCTCAAAACATTATTTGAACAAATTATCTAATATCATTATCATGCAGTTTGGATTGAGAAGAAATGGATCCTAGCATAGTTGACACTACAATTACTTTAAGAAAACATAAAAGAGAAGAGTATAAGAATATAATCTTATTATATGTTGCTTGTGTTGTTCATATGGTCATTAGTGTAGTGACATGGTATCATAATAGTTATTTTGTTAAGGAACCAACCCGTAATTGGGAACTAGAACGTCACAGCTTCCTTAATCATCTTTATAGAGGGATAGAGAAAGATTGCATTGAACAATTAAGGCTTAGTAAAAGTGCATTTTTTAACCTTTGTAGAATTCTACAAGAAAAGGAAGGATTAGTAAGAACAAGAAATGTTCCAACAACTGAAGCAATAGCAATGTTTTTACATATCCTTGCCCACAACCTAAAGTACAGGGTAGTGCAATTTAGTTATTGTAGATCTAAAGAAACCATAAGTAGGCGATTCAATGATGTCTTGAGAGTGATAATGAAAGTCAGCAAAAACTATTTGAACTTTCAACCTTGTACTTTAGAAGGTTCGGAAGCAAACAAGTGGAGATGGTTTGAGGTAAGTTTATCAATTGTTAGGAGAGATTAGTTAATTATAAAATTTTCTTAGAATCTAAAAAAATTATCTTGTGTTGTAGAGATTTATTGGAGCACTTGATGGGACTCATAGTCCGGTTACAGTTTCTCCTAATGAGAGACCTAGATATTGTAATAGAAAGGGTGATGTCTCTACAAATGTGTTAGCTACTTGTGGTCCAGATTTAAGGTTTTATTTATGTGTTACCTGGGTGGGAAGGGTCTGCAGGAGATTCTCGAGTATTACAAGATGCATTACGCCGTCAAAACAAACTTGAAATTCCAACTGGTGATATTTCTTGGAAATAATTTTTTTTCTTTATTTTTTTTGTCTAGTTTAAGCCTATGATATTTATTTTAAACATTGTAGGTAAGTACTTTCCTGTGGATGCGGGATATACCAATGGTTTGGGTTTTTTAGCACCATATTGAGGGACTAGATATCATCTCAATGAGTGAATTGGAAACACCCCTCAAAGTTACAAGGAGTTATTTAATCTTCGTCATGCAAGTGCCTGAAATGCAATAGAAATATCATTTGGAATCTTGAAAAAAAGATGGAGTATATTAAGAACTCCTTCATTTTTTGATATAAAGACACAAATAAGAATTATCAATGCTTATTTTGTGTTACACAATTTCATAAGAGACGAACAACAAACTGATCAACTTTTAGAAGTTCAAGACTTAGAATCCTTATCTGTTGTTGATGAAGAGTTAGTCCATCAATCAAGGGAAGGAGTTCAAAATAATGTCATAGATGATATCACAACTATTCAAGCTATTGAGGAATGGACAAGATTTCGAGACACATTAGCTATGAATATGTTTGCTAACTATCAAGTTAGAATAAACTTTGCTTAGGGATAGTTCTTTTTTAAATGTAATTTGCTATTGTAGACAAACTTTGTATGCTTTGTTACTATTGTACTTTGCTATTGAAGATAGACTTTTATGTACTTTGCTATTGCATAAAAACTTTGCTTGAAATATTTTATATGATTGTGCAGACTAATCAAATGAATAAAGTAGGTTGTATCTAATATTTGTTATCTGCAAGTTAAATAAGTGACATTAACTTCAATGGAGTCATCTAATGAAAAAATGACGAGCAAAAGAAAAGTTTTAGGAAAAAATAATGAGGAAACAAGAAGTTATTTTACATGGAATTTGGAGATGGAACGTGTATTGACTGATGTACTGAGAAATCAAAGGAATTTGGACAACAAGGGTGGTAGAGGGTGGGAAAGCTTAGCATTGAATACTGCAGCCGCAGTGTTGTCTACAAGCTTCAATGTTAATGTCCTATCAGATAATCTCAAAAATCGTATCAAATTATAGAGATCGTGGTATGGTATTGTGAGTGACATCCTTGGCCAGAGTGGGTTTGATTGGGATGGCACTAAGCACATGATCATAGTTGAGAATGAAAATACTTGGAATGAATATTGCACTGTAAGTATTCTTTAATATATTGTTATTTGTTATTCAAAGCAGATTGAATTTGACTTCTTTTTTTTTTCAGTCGCATAAATCAGCTAAATAGATTTGAATTTCATTTGAATTAAATTACTTTATCCAAACAAGGAAATTAAAATACAAGAAATTGAATTACTTCACCCGAACAAAATATTTACAAAATGAAAGGAATTTAAATCAAGGCAATTAAAATGTTGTGTATTTGAATTTCTTAGAAATTTTTAAATCCTTCATCTAAACACAAGATTAGGGTTTCATGGGACCCAAAATGTCTATATATATATGCATAAATGACTACATCGTCTGCTTTTATGTAGGGACTAACTTGCAAAATACACTTAGAGTGTGTTTGAATAGAGAATTTTAACTGAGAAAAGTAATTTATCAGAGAATTTAAATTTCTGTAATCTAGAATTTATTATTTGGAATTTTTTTGTGAAGAATTTAAAATTTTGGAATTTTAAAACAGAATTTTAAACAACTAATAATCTGGAATTTCAATTTCCTTCTAAAATGTGAGAAATTGAAATTCTCTTCTTACCGTCTTCTTCAAGAAACACCGTCTGAGCTCGTGGAACATCGATCGGGTCTGAGCGTAGAGAAACTCGTATAACTAGCACACCAATCATATCTTCTCTTTTTTTTTCATTTATTTTTTTTCACCCTCATAATTTTAATTTTTTTATCCAAACACAAAATTTTGAAAATAAAAAATTTTTAATTGAAGTATTTGAAATTCTTAAAATTTAAAATTTCACAGGTGTTTAATCTACTCCGTTCAATATTTAACTAATTTATTAGGTGGTCTCTACTAATGGTCCACCGGTAGACCACTTACTAGATCGTTGACCACAGATTTCACCTTTCTTTTGTCTCAATTGAATGTTAAGTATGATATACTAAATCAAAAATAATGTTGCATCAATTTTTTTAATGAAATCATAATTATCAAAGGGTATTTCAAATTAAAACAGTAGACTTTCTAAATATCAGCACACTGTACACGATCTATATATCTACTGTTAAAATAATAAAAACAGTCTACATTTGATATTAATATCCTAAAAGTTAATTTAAAATGATATATTTTCTTATGACAATAAATATTTGTTTTTAAAATTCTAAATAAAAACCAAGAGTTTGACGTTTAAAAATAATTCTACGTACATCTAGCCTGTCTGGATATTCATTGGGATGGAAAATTCTCATTTAAGATATGAAAACATATATATAATTATTATTTTTATTAACAATAATAATAATTACTTGATTTGAAATTTAATCAAATTTAAAATCATTTATCTTTCTCGAATAGTATATTCAACATAGATTGAACCCATATTACCTTTTGAAAATCCCAGACATGAAAAAAATTGTTTAATGAACACCCGTTGATTTATCCAACACTTAGAATAAGATAAAAATTAAAAAAATATATAAAAATAATTTGATTTATGATGTGATAAAAAAATAAAAGATATTAATGAAATATTTAAAATTAAAAAAAATATATTTTTACATAATTACTCACATCAATAATAATAAAAAAAAGGTGAAACTTAGCACGGTAGATATAAAGATTAAAAGAATAATTTTAAAATTTAGTTCACGGGTTACCAGCTAAGCCTTCAAGTAGGTGAAGGTGAGGTGGTGTTTATTACCTAACACTGCATTAATTTGCTTTGGCTAGTAAGTCCATATGGGCACGAACGCTCTTAACAGCCAGTAATACCAAGAATTGTTCATTGGCAGCACACGTTCCTACCTACATATATATACTTAACCCGCTCAATTTTTTTCTTCGTTTAAATTTAATACAAAACCTAATTATTAATAATGACGACAACGACCTCTTATTTAAGTTCAAATGCTAAACTAAAAATGTCTTTAATTCGTATGAAATTATTAAATAATAATTGCAAATATAACATTTATATTATGTTTACAATGTTTTAGTCTGAGAAAGAAAAACATGTTGAATGCATATTTCTTTTATTTTATTTTTTAAGAAAAATAATAGCCTAGAAAATATGGAAGGAAAATTATTTTCTAACTTCAATATCAAAAAAGAATCACTTGTCTTGTATAAGCCAAAATTTTAACAAATTTAAAATCCACTATATTTACTCGATGAATATTTAAAAACCACTATAACAAATTGGGTTACGACCATGATAGTAGTTTCTAACACTTTTTTTTAAAAAAATAAAAATTATGAGGTTTACTCGATTAATAAGTTTTATCCCTTAATTAGTGACCACTTCAATTTTATATTTAGTGAATTTTACAAAAAAAAAATTATGGTATAATTAAGAATATGTTGGAACGAATGTGTTAATTAATCTGCAAAACTGTATGTAAAAAAAATATTTGTTATCTTAATGAATTAAATTTTTTACTCTCAACTAATTAATATATATATATATATACATATATATATATATATATATATATATATATTGAGTTTAAAAAAATTGTTATCTCTAGTCCTTTTCATTTGTCTATTATGAAAAGATAATAAACATAGTAATAAGAAACATACAAAACAAAGTGTTATAAAAACTTATTATAATGTCTTATGAAAAAAGAGGAGTAATATTTGCCACATATAATCTCTTAGTTTCTATTCATCCTATTTATAAGATCAAACTTTCAAATGAAATTATGTTTGTTTCCTTCTATAAGAAACAATTTATAATATTCTTTTTATTAATTATTTTTATACTACAAAATCTCCTAATTAAAAAAAATAAAATATATTAAAAAATAATTAGAAGAGGAATGAATATATTATGAACATGATGATTTTGGAAAATTTATAAATTTAAGACAATTTTTTTATTATCAATTATATTAACCACTTTTTTTAATATTAATAAATTAAATAATTAAATCTTATAAATAATAAGAGAAGGAATATAAGAGAAGGAATATAAGTTGATTGACCGGTGAAGCCTTTTATTAGTCTTGAAAGATTTTAACAAATGAGTGTGTCAATTTCATATGTTAAAAAGGAGTGTTTGATTTAGAGAAGATAAATTTATATATATATATATATATATATATATATATATATATATATATATATATATATATATATATATATATATATTTAAAATATAATATAAGAGGTGTTGATCTCACGGAATTAAGTGCAACATTTTAAAATATTATTTTTCTCATTCATATCAAACACAGCCAAAGTCGCTGTGAGAATTGGTTGGGATACTAATAAATTAAAATATTTCTCGATATATAGCATCAAGGCTGAGCCATTAGACTTTAGAGGATCAACATCAACTTAACTCCTGAGATATATATACATGATAAGTTGACACACATATATATATAATGAATATTGGTACGTATATGTACGTACACAAATCTTTAATTGCGGGAAAATACAATTCATGTAGTCAAAATTACAGCTATGATGTAATTAAGGTGAATCAAAATATATTTACATTACATGAATTCAGAACCATGTTCTTTCTTTCTTATTATTGAGATAGCATATCACTAATTATATATACGCGCGATTCTTTCTTTTCTATCTCTTTTTTCCATATATAGATTGGATTTGGGTGTCATGAATAATCATTTTTATTTTGCGTACGTTACTTTGCATCAATACTGCAAATATGAAAAATAGTTTTGCATATATAATTCAACTTTTTTTAATCTCCTCCTAAAATGCATAGCTCTGCCTACGATAAATTAAATAGGACCATTATATAGCGCAGAGTCATATATATATATATATATATATATATATATATATATATATATATATATATATATATATATATATGAAAATGGAAATGGAAATATTAATTGTGCACTCCAAAATGGAGGAGAGATAGAGAAAAAAAAAACAAAAAATAATATGAATATCATTACGTCATATGTATATTTCATTCTCGAATTAATCTCATTAATTAAATCAGCCTAACTCAACTACCCTTGCAGGAAGAGGTAGCAAGATTAACACGTAACTTCGCAAGTTCAGAGTCAAAAGCAGTGAACTTGGGACAATTACTGAATGTATGTACCACCGACGCATTAGCTAAGATTGTGATTGGACGGTGAGTGTTCAAGGATGGGAATGGTGGGTGTGATCCTAGAGAAGATGAGTTTAAGGCTATGGTGGTAGAGTTAATGGTGTTGGCTGGAGTTTTCAACATTGGTGACTTTATTCCTTTCTTGGAGTGGCTAGACCTTCAAGGGGTCCAAACTAAGATGAAAAGATTGTAAAAATATAAATATAGAGGTTTGGTGTTAACAACCATAAGCAACACATTCAGATCAAACAGCAAAAACAGAGAAGAAAAATGATTCTTAGAGATACCTACCTTCAGTCATGCTATCAACCTTCTTCAGTCTTCACAGTTTTAGCTTTTCAGGCCCTCACTCGCTCAAACTTGATTGTGTGTTTTATCTGAAGATAGGCTTAGTGATCAAAATTGAGAGCACTCGGTTCTATTTATAGAGCTCTACCCATCACAAAGTTCAACCTCTGTGGATCAAAACGTGGGTATGGTTAAGATCTTGGGATAAGATCATGGGTTGTTGTTGAACGTTGCTCAGCGTGGGTTGAATATGGACAAAAAATGGATCATAGTCGAAAATGGTTCTTCCCATTAAATAGCAATAGAAATTTGTTCATAACAGAGCAAGTTTGTTCCGATAAACCAAGAAAATCCAACACTCTCTCACTTGGTCCATTTAACCCAAACTTAGTCGTAACAAGGAATAGAATATATGAATCATGGTGATAGGTCCTCTAATAGCGAGTATTATCTTTCATGTACCACAATATATCAAGTCTCTAAATGCTAGCTCTCAACTTTATGAATAAATCATATATTTATTCCAGATCTAAACTTAACGATATTTCTCAAAATAAATAAATGAACATGTACACAAAATCATATAAGAAAACATCAAACTAAATAAGAGTTTCAAAAATAACAATTGTACTACAATGAAATCACATTATGGAACCAAGTCCCATTTGTACTATGTGATCCTTAAAATTCTTTGGTGGCATGCCTTTAGTCAAAGGATCAATAATCATCAACTCGATGCTAATGTGTTCAAAGACCACTGTTTTTTCTTTAACACGTTCTCTTATGGCTAAGTACTTGGTGTCAATGTGTTTACTTCTACTTTCACTTTTGTTGTTCTTAGCCATGAATATCGTAGAAGAGTTGTCACAGTACAACTTCAATGACCTAGAAATAGCCACAACTCTAAGTCCAAACAAAAAACTCTTCAACCATACACCATGCGAGGTAGCCTCAAAACAGGAAACAAACTCAGCCTCCATAGTGAAAGTAGCAGTCAAGGTCTGCTTGACACTTCTCCAAGATATAACTCCACCAGCTAGCATAAAAATATAACAGATGTTGATTTTCGTGAATCAACGCAACCAACATAATCTGAATATGGGTAGCCAATCACCTCCAGACAATCAATTTGTTTGTACATGAGCATGTAATTTTTTGTTCCTTTAAGATATCTCATCACTTTCTTTGCAGCTTTCTAGTGGTCAATACCTAGATTACTTTAATATATTCCCCAAACTCCAACAACATATGCCATGTCAGGCTTGGTACAAACCTGAGCATACATAAAGCTTCCAACAACTGAAACATATGAAATATTCTTCAAATGTTCCCACTCAAAATCATTTTTTGGGCACTAACTCAAATCGAGTTTGTCACCCTTCATAATGGAAGCTACACTTGGTGAACAATCTTTCATGTTAAATATTTCTAAAACTTTATTAATATAAGTCTCTTGAGACAAACCCAAAATGCCTCGAGACTTTTCTCTATGGATCTTAATGCCAATGACATAAGTTGTCTCTCCCATATCCTTCATATCAAAGTTCTTCGAGAGAAATTGTTTCAGCTCATATAGCAAATTCTTATCATTAGTTGCAAGCAAAATATTAGCCACGTATAACACAAGAAAACAAATCTTACTCCCACTGACCTTTTGGTATATACATTGATCCATGATGTTTTCTTCAAAACCGAATGAAGTGATGACCTCATGAAATTTTAGATACCATTAGCGTGAGACTTGTTTCAATCCATAGATGGATTTATTAAGCTTGCAGACTAATTGCTCACTATCACTATAGGAGAATCTTACATGTTATTTCATGTAAACCTCTTCCTCTAGATGATCATTAAGGAATGTTTTTTTCACATCCATCTGATGTAACTCAAAATGAGCTACTAATGCCATAATTACTTGAAAAGAATATTTCTTAGATGCAGGAGAAAATGTCTTTGTATAGTCGATTCCATCTCTTTGAGTGAACCCTTTGGCAACAAGTCTTGCCTTATGTCTCTCAATGTTGCCTTGTGAGTCTTTCTTTGTTTTAAAGACACATCTACATCCAATGGCTTTTACACCATTAGGCAACTCGGCGAGATCCCAGACTTGGTTAGATGCTATAGAATCACCATTTCATTTTTCATAGCATTGTGCCACAAGTTTGTTTCCTTAGAACTCATGGCTTATGAAAATGATTCAGGATCATTTGTGACTCCAATGTTATAGTCATTCTTGCAGATACACCACATAATCACCAGTAATTGTTGACCTTTTGACTCTAGTAGATCTTCTTAATGATGCTTCGTGATCTTCTTGAGGAACTTGTTGTTCCTTATCAGCAACTTGATCTACCGGATCATTTTCAATAGTTTGTGGAATTTAAGATAACACTGCCCCCATTCTCGAGCCTGAAGCGTCTGTTTCAACAACAGAAGGGTGTCGAAATTTGGTAAAACCATAACAGGGGCATTACTTACGACATCTTTGAGTGATTGGAAAGCAAGGTCTGCTTCAGATGACCCGAAATGCACTTTCCAAATTCAACGGATGATTAGAGAAGGTTCGACTGTAAATTAAAATATCATCGAAAAAAATGATGATGTATTTGTGCAAATAAGGTTGACAAAGTTTATTCATGATAGCCTGAAAGGATGACGGTGCGTTGTATACCCCAAATGGCATCACTCGAAACTCGTAGTGACCATGATGGGTTCGGAAAGCGGTTTTGCCGATGTCGTCTTCATTCATTAAAATTTGGTGGTATCCCTGCATAAGGTCCAGTTTCGAAGACCATTTTGTGCCACCCAATTCATCAAGTAACTCGTCCACCATAGGAATTAGGAAGTGATCTTTGACTGTGATGACATTCAAGGTGCGATAGTCTACACAAAACCGCCAAGATCCATCACACTTCTTCACTAACAACACCAGAGAAGAAAAGGGGTTGGTGCTAGGTTGAATGAGGTTGTGTTTCAACATAGAAGCAACTTGAGATTCTATTTCTTGTTTCTGGTAATAGGGGTAGCAATATGGTCTCACATTAACCGTAGATGCGTTGGGGATAAGGGTAATGGTATGGTTGGTTGGGCGAGATGGTGGTAGAGTGGTTAGAGGTTGGAACAGGGAGGAGTATTTCTAGGTTAATGAATTTATGGTGGACATTTTTTGTGGTGAGGTCAAAGTTTAGGTAGAAGGGGGCTTTATGCGAATGCAAAAGAAAGTGCTAGTTGTCTCCAATTGGATCATGGGGCGAATCTGTGGAGGAGATATCAACTCAATGCCACTTTCTCGGTCTCCTTTTAACTCAACCATCTTACTGCCATGGATGAATTTCATGGTTAGGGTTATAATGAGTGAGAATAGGGCCTAAGGATTTTAGCCGCTGCACACCAAGTACCACATTAGCGCCACACAGGGAAAGAAAATGAAAATCAACAGGGAAGGAATGACCCTGTATCTGCACCACAACATCATTACAGAGCTGGTGACATTCCAGTTCGTCACCATTTTCAACTGGTACGTGCAAAGGGTGTATGGTTTTTGTTTGGAGGCCCAAAGCTAAAACCACATGGTGCTGAATGAAATTGTGGGTGTTATCCCCATCTATTAAGATACTCACTCCCTGATTCGAAATTAGGCCCACTACTCTCAGGGTCTCGGGTGCAATATGGCCCGACAATACATGAAGGCTAATTTGGGTCGAGGATAGGTTTTCAATTGGTTCAAGTGGAACAAGGTTTAGGGTCACGAGGGAGGTTTCTAGAGACTCTTCATTCTCATCCGCGACTAACAAGAACAATCTGGAAGAACACTTATGGCCACGTGTGAATTTCTCATTACAATTGAAACATACTTCTTTTTCTCGCCGCATAGCAAGTTCATTAGCTGAAAGGCGTTTGAAGGGAATGGAAGGGGAAGGGTGTTTGGTGGGGTTGGGAAGCAGGGGTGTCGGAGAAACAAGTGGTGGAGGATGTGGGCCTAGTGGTCTTGTTGTGAGCTAATGAGGTATGTAACGGCCAGGATGACGTGCAACGAGAAATTTTTCTTCCTGTAAGCAAGCCAGAAAAGCTGCTTGGATCAATGATAGCAGTTGCAAGGCTTGCACCTCACAGTGGATCTTCGGGCTGAGCCCTGAGACAAAACAACTTAGCAGAAACGGTGCAGGAAGGCCGATAATCCGATTTGCGAGGGACTCGAACTCCGATAAGTGCTCATTAACAGAGGCTCGTTGAGTGAGTTTGAATAGGAGTCCCGTAGGGTCCTTGTAAGTTGATGGGGCAAACCGGGCTTCGAGGGCGTGAAGCAGGGCAGACCAAGAAGTCAATTGAGCATTCTTGGACATCCAGTGGAACTAGGCTAAGGCTGGCTCATCCATGTAGAAAGAGGTAATGGTGAGAAGTTCATGGTCCGGGGTGGAATGATATTCAAAGAACTAGGTGATCTTGAAGATCCACCTAGTCGGATCAGAGCCGTCGAAGTGAGGAACTTCTAGCTTCAAACGATGTTGGGCATCAGATGATGGGGAAGTATGAGGAGTAGCGGCGGACAAAGCCGGTGAGTGTTGGTTGTGTTGGTTTGTTTCTAATTGGGTCATATGATGAATTAGATCGTCAATTTTGGTGGACATGGAAAGATGGGATGAAGAGAGTTTCACAATGACATCTTCAAGTCGATCCATGTTGAACTTGGAGCGAGTTGCTTCAACCATAGATCAATGAAAGCACCAATGTTAAGCCTTGGAATTCAAGGAGCAAGACAAACCTCTAGAAAGTAAAAAGAAAAGGAAATTTTTGAATTTTTATTTCTACCCTTTACATGAAAGGCAATTCTTATATATAATACCAAATGTTGTGGGACAAACTTCCAACAATATTAATAGAAAGGATAAAGACAAAAAACAATTATCCTAATAAAACGATAATAATATTATTCTTTTTAACAACCTAACAATCTTATTATTCTAGCATTCCTGATTCTAATAGCTATTCCTACGCCTAGTAAGTCAGCTAGTGGTGTATACCTATAACATCTATAACTGCTAATTTCTTTTTGATTTTTCTTTTTACAAAAGACGTTATGTTTGTATATAATTATTTTCATAAGTAAATCAATGTTTTTAGTTAATGATAAAAAGACACAAAAAGAATGTAAAGTAAAAAATGAATTTGATGCAATAAGTAACTGATCTTTTAAGAATAATGAACTTATTCTAATTTTTGTGAAACTTCTCATTACTAACCTCTTTATTTAACCACTCCAATGAGAAATCAATTCTCGCATGTAATTTTTTTTAATATAATTATTTCCAATTTAAATACTTTAATTTTTTAATTAAAACAATTTGAAATTATTTTAGAATTTTAAAATCAAATATGTTCCGAAATTCGAATTAATTATAAAAATTTGTGACATTAAATATTTCTGATAAATAATTATAAAAAAGGAAAAAAAAATAACTCAGCTCCCTTTGATCAATTTTTAGATCCATCCCTGCTAATGAGCATTTTTTTTTGTTACAAAATATACTACTAAATATTCTCTCTTCCTATTACTATTATTAATTTGTGTATTATTTTTGTTTCTTTTTCTCATCTTTGTTATTTTTATCACTTTTTTTTTAGGTTCTAACACCCATCACGCATTGAGTGCATGAGTTTAAATATTCTCGTTTCCTATTACTATTATTAATTTGTATATTATTTTAATCTTCTCCAGATTTTAGTTCAACATACTCTTGATATATTATTAACTAAAGCAGAACTAATTACCATTATCCCAACAATAGATAAATAAAAACACTATCTTTCCTCTCACATAACTGCACATCACCTTCCGCCAGATGAAACATGACTTTTTTTTTTTTAATTTAACTATTTTTTCTTTCTTTCATAAGTTATATATAATTTTTCATTCATAACAACTCTTACACTTCATCTCCCACAACTCTCATTTTTTTATCCATCTTCACTCTCATAAAACTTAAATGGTAGAACATAGTATTGTTATATTTGTTATTTTTTTTTATCAATTTCTATTTTTATCTAATGAACTTTTTGGTTTCTAACGTTACTTTATTGTGTTGATACAAATGCAATCATACATGTTTAACATAAGTATTTGGTTTTTTAATATAGATGCGTCTTTGCGAGTCTTTTGCTTATATTTTTGTTATTTATTTTTAAAAAACATTTTATTCGGTGTGAGTACACGGTTTTTAAAGTATTTTTATTTAATTTTATTATAATTGGATTAAGCATGATATCTACTTCAACTTTATTCTCTTTCTTCAACTTTTAAGAATGAATTTTTTAATTTTTATTTAAAAAGAGAAAATTATGATTTTAATTTTAAAACTGAATTAGGATAAAAAAAATACCTCTTCATCTGATCCAATTTTCAAGTTTTAAACTGCATACGGATAATTGTGAAAGTGAGTAACTCACCATTTTGATTAAATGAAAAATATTCTTAAAAGAAAAAGTAAATTTAAAGTATTGAATTCTTTTTAAAATTATGATAAATTTTAAATAAATTTCAAAAAATTAAAGTAGAATTTTTTTAAAATTGTTTTTACTTGTTTTAAAAAAACTAATAAATTTTAGAAAACTAAAAGCAGAGAAAAAACCCTCTGGAAATGTCACATATTTTTAAAAATGTTTTTTATAATTTTAAAATCGACCATAAAAAAGTAACTTTAAAATCATTTATTTTTTAAAAATATAAATTATGATTTTAAAAATTCTCAGAAAAAAAATAAAAATAAATAATATAAAGAAACACAATAACGAATATAAAATTGCAGACACATATGCATATAGGGTCTATATTTCCACTAATCTATATAAAATGTGGTTGCCAGCTGGCATGCTTTAATTGGGTCGATGGAAATGCGTCGGCCTCTCTTTAGCATTTCTCAAAGCGAAAATTAGTATTTTAGCGGAATAAAAATATCGAAACAAATAGTAATAAAATAATGGAATAAAAAGGGCAAAATAAGATATTTGGTTTTTTTATTTAAAAAAATTGTGATTTTAATTGTTTTATCTTTAAATATAAATATTTAATCCTGTTATTTTTAAAAATTTACGGTTTTGATAAAAATTTCAATTTTGTCTATATTTAACATATGTGTTTTTTTCTTTTCATCAAATTAAACCTTAAGCCTAACATATTCATTTATGATACCATAAAAAATAATTTAATTAATTATAAAGTAAGAAATAAAAGAAATAAAACAAGCAAAATCAAATATTAAACCAAAGTTTGGGCTTTTCTAAAATATGAAAACTAAAATTACATAATTTTTAAAGAGAGAAAGAATTTTACATTAATTGTGTAAATTTTTTTATACAAACATCTTATCATAATTCATCATATATAATAAACTTACTACGTATGATAATAAGTTTATTAAATTTTAAAATAATTATCTTAAAGTAATTTAAACAATTTTCTTATAATTGGATAACAGTATAAAATTATTTTCCACTATTGATACATGACAACAAACTCTTTCAAAATATGACAACCAAATATTTGTATTTTGAAATAAAAAGATCTAAATTATAAATTTTTTATAATGAAAGGATCAAATGTCTTAATTTTAAAATAGGAAGATCAAAATTACAAATTAAGTAAAATAAAAAAACAAAAATTACATTTAAATATTTCTTTAAGTACCATGATTTCTGACTACACATCTAAATGGCTCTAAACTCTTGCTAACAAGTAAAATCCAGACAGAAGTTTAGGAATTGAAAGATAAATATTTTTGGAAAAATAAAGTAAATAAAACAATTTATAACTAAGAATATAATTAGAAAAATTTTCTAACTATAAAGATATAATTAAAGTTGTAAACTAGAGTTTAATGCTTATACATTGAACATATAACTAAATGACTGTAAAACTTTGTACATTACCCGTACATAATCATTTTTCTCTTTAAACTATGTAAAAACTTATTGAAACAGTAAAACTATAAATTATACATTTTATAATTATATAAGTTATTATAAAATAATTTAACAAAATCATTTAATGGAGTAGTTAATTTAACCTCTTGTGTTCATAAAATTGCCTTGAAATGGTGTCACTTGTACATAGGTTTGGATAAATTGCAAAATTGTATATTCCCATGTATGACAGCTGAGAGGAGGAAGAGCAGAAAAATGTGATCCAGGTGTCTTCCAGTATACATCCACAAAATGTAACTTTTCTAAGATGATTGGAGTATCTTCTTATAATCTTGGAATGTGCCATGGAATGGTGCCACTCTTCCGTCGGATACAACCCATAGTTCCTCCACGCTTCCAGAGATGAGATGCTCATCGTGACTCACCTGCCAAAGCATAAACATAAACATCAATCAATTCAGATAAATAAAATATTGTTTTAGTTTAGGAGCACTCAAATGAAATAACATTGAAAGAATAACATACCATGAGAATGCCTCCTTGGAACAGCACAAGACCTTGAATAAGCGCCTCAACAGCATCCAAATCCTACAACATATTTCGTTCTCGCTCAATTTTGGAATCTTAAGTCACAATACACGCTAGTGTCAATAGTTTAATTGGGGCCCCAGAAAGGAAATTAACAGATAAAAATGCCCAGGAATATTCCTGTTTAGGATTTCAATCTTATTACTATAGCTTTTACATGGCTATGCCATTTTAGGAGATAAAGACAGAGTTACTAAAATGTGAGATTCAATGCAGAATGTAGGTTGCTTCGGACAGGGCAATGAGTTTATCTCCTTAAAATGACAGGTCAAGTTAGAAGCCTAATTGAGATGATCCAGAAAAACCCATAGGACCTTCAGCTATTTCCTCCTCACATAAGTTGATCATGTACCATATTAAAAGAGAAAATAAGCACAACCATGACGAAAAACAAAATCAAAGACTCAATAGACATGTGTACTTTCACTGCAACAAATAAGACAGTAAACTAGTTGCTATTGGTCCACTAGCCCACCAAGAAGCAACAAACAATGGAGAGACATAGCAGCGTACCAGATGATTGGATGGTTCATCAAGCAATATTATGTGTGGCTTCTTGAAAGTTATCTTTGCAAAGGCAACCCTGCTTTTCTGACCACCTAGTAAAGAATTTAGAGAAGTAAAAAAATATAATTCATAACAGAAATATATATCCATTGCAACTCAACACCCACCGAGTGTCCCAATTATTATCGCTGTTCTTAAAAATCATTAACGAATTGTTTATGAATTATGGTGACTTTGAAGACAATACCTGACAAAGTATACATTGGCTGCAGTGCAAGATTTCCGGTTACACCAAAAGAACCTAAGTGAGCTCGAAGCTTCTGTTCTGGAACTCCCTGCAAAAAAATAACGAATAGGAAAATTTAAATAACATAATTGCAAGCACAGGTACTAAACAAGTTTTAAAAAACACCGTGTTTACAGCCTAGCATCCCATATAGACCTGATCCACAAGTTTTAAAAAACACCGTGTCCCAATTATAATTTCATATGTACACAATTGAATTGAAACTACTATACTGCTCATCCTTGAATTTGTTCCAAGGTTTCAAAATCTCATTCTTCAATCTCCATCACAGCATGCCGAACATATCAGTTGTGGTAGCTGCCACAGATGCATTAATACACAATTGCAGACCACATTGACCCACAATGTAACCACAACCAAAATTTAAATCCTTGATTCTTCCCATATAAGAAGTCAGTGATTAGAAGGATGGGTACTCCGATAGTCAAGCATTTAATTTAAGATTAACTCTCATAACATTCAGAAAACAGTTAATTATCACTGAATACAAGGAACTCACAGGATAGCAGCGCATCATATACAGAAGAGGGTTTGAGGATAAGTCCAGTCCATCAACATGGTGCTGACTGAACACTGCTATACGAACCTGTAGATAGTAAAGATGTGTAATTAATGATCCAAAATAATATTAAAGTATGAAAAGACATTATTAAGGACCGACATGCTGCCATTCCGATCATTTCTAGTTCCTAAGTGTCATGAAGTAGCTAGTAAAATACATTACCATTTTCAAATCATACATAAACTGGTTTCAAAATTTAAATCTGATTAGCTGAAACCAGAAAATACTGGGACTTCAGCTGTCAACACTATCATGGATCAAAAAAATATAGACAACACATATAAAAGAATAATTGACAAGTCATGTAAGAAGCAGAAAGTAAAGTATAATTAAAGCATGTCATGGAGGTGAGGCAAACAGAAGTAACTTTTATTAACGTAGTTATAGGACGACTTTATCAATGTTTACCTTAGCAGAACGGAAGACAGTCCCAGAACTGGGCTGAAGATCCCCAGCAATTAACTTAAGTATAGTTGACTTGCCAATACCATTGGGTCCAACCACTGCAAACATTGAGGAAATAACCTTCAACACATAAACAATATGGCAGAGTCATGTCATTATTTTAACAACATTCTCCCCCACAAAAAGGTTTATATAGTACTAAATTACCAGAAGATGCAACCCAGGAATGACATGTACACTGCATTTAGTCATGACTCAAGCTGACCAATCATAAAAATGAATACTATACGATGCTTAATACGACAGTTGAGATCAAAAGGCATGAGAGAAAAATCATTCCTGGGACTAGGATAAGATAAGCATATTCTTACTTGCAATTCGACTGTCGAGATCAATCCCAAAGTTCAAATTCTTAAAAAGAATGGGCCCCCCAGGATAACCAAATGATGCATCACTGCACACATGATTGAAAATTTTCAATTTAGGTCACAGATAAGGCCTAAATGCTGTATGTGACAAACTTTATATTTTGGTATTCATTGGTTTGTATAAATTAATGTAGTCCACAGAGCTGAAAGAAGGGACTTCTGTTCTACCTGAAACTTATTATCGGTGCACCAGGTCTATCTTCTGGAGTGGGGAAGTCAAATTTGTAGCTATATCCCACCAGAAAAATATATATAGTTAAAAACTTAAACAAAGCTAAACAGAGAAACACATTTTGGTATGATGAACAATAAAAGAATAGCAGTTCATACTCAGGATCATTAACAATTTCATCCACATGGCCCATTCGATCCAAAGCCTGCAATATTTTTTCAGGGAAAAAAAAAAGTTTAGATACGGAAATATCAAATTTAATGATTTAAACCGAAACTAAAAAAACAACCAAACCAGGGAGCGACTAAATAATACACATATACACACACAACATTCACATGATGTTTTGGGCATTTGATTTATAGGAAGGTAATCTGACAATAACAACAAGTACCTTGATTCTAGATTGAACAAGTGATGCCCTCTTCGCATTATAACGGAACTTGTCAATGAAGGTCTGATAGAAAAGCAAAACATCAAAAGTCATATGTCAAATAGAATCTTGATTAAAATGCTACAGAGGCACAAGTTCTGCAAATTGCAAACAGCAATCTTTTGAAAGAATCATAAATGGAAAACGATGTTAGAATGTTAGTTACATACATAGCGTACCTGTTTTTTAAGCTTTAAATTAAAAAAATGTTTTTTGATTAAAAATGTCTAAAAAATTGTGATAATTGGATAAGTTTTTCGATAAAAAGTCAGTTAATTACTTTTCGTAGAAGCTAGAAAGAGTAGCATCTAAATAAAACTTCTAAAAAAACACCATAAGTTTATCCAAGCACACTCAGAATCAATTAGGAGCAATCTTAATAACTAATTTAGGATCATATATCTATCTAATTAGGATTCAATCAATGTAATCAATACTATCACATCTAGTAACAGCTATGGTTTGATAAAAAGAAAACTAAAGAAAAAAATCAGTTAATTACTTTTCATAGAAGCTAGAAAGTGTAGCATCTGAAAAACTCTAAAAAAACACAAGTTTATCCAAGCACATCCAGAATCAATTAGGAGCAATCTTAAGAACTAATTTAGGATCATATATGATATATCTGTATAATTAGGATTCAATCAATTACTTTCACTAAAACCAGGTACAGCAGGTTCTGATTGGGCTTCCGTTTTATGATCAGCCCTAGTTTTAACCTATCTTTTCCAACAAAACCCTTACCACTGCACCTATTGCTCAGCAGCAATTCCTCACTGCACTTGAATACCAGTAAGACTGAGCATTCCTGTTGTGACTCTTCGTTACAAGTTTCTGCCTCCAAGCAACCTTTTGGAATCTGGTGACCTCAACTTTACATCTGATCTAGAAACCCCAGCTATCAGGACCCAATTCCTTGACCTCAGTGATTTTCTGTGGGATGTTATTGTTCAAAATTCTTTGATAAATTAATGGAGCACCAGTAGAACACTTGTGAATCATAGCCAATGAAACTAGTGGGACAATCAAGCTGCACTACATTTATCTTCAAATCTTGTTTGTCATACTTTAACTAAGTATATTGAAGTTGACTGCTGCATTGATTGGGATTTGGGAGAAAATTCAGTCTAGAGAGATCACAACAGCAGTTGTGAACTCTAGTGACCAACTTGCTCAATTTTCAGTAATATATAAAACGACCTTATGTGGACCTAATGAACAATCTTGGGAACTAATTTAGGATTGTATATATTTATATAATTATAATATAATTGGGATTGAATCATTGTAATTAATACAAAAACTAATATATAAAAGGACCATACAAGGACCGTCTAGAGTCTCTAGACACAAAATTCAGCTTTAATCAGATTTTTTTAGTATTATCAAGTCTAATATCAAAATTTTGTTCTTCCAATGCAGCATGGGAAGTATAGATACAAGCATTGTTGTAAAAAATGCGTGGAATATCCAGTGTTATCAAATGGCGGTCATGGCGGCACAATGGCGGAATTGCGCGGCGGAAATTTGAAAAAACGCCACCGAATAGAAGTGGCGTGGCGGGTTGCTTATGGCGGCCGCCATAGCCATGGCGGTCATGGCGGTATAGCAGAAAAGGCGGAATAGCGGGTTTTTTTTGTTTTTTGCCCAGTAGGCATTGGGCTGACCCGACCCAACCCTACCCGATATTGTAATGCAAAAGCGCAGCGAGGAGAACCGACAAGGCACAGCACAGAACACAGCAGCACGACCAGCAGCGACAACACCGCACCCAGCAGCAACGAACGGCAGCCGCACGACACCGCACCGGCATGACCTCACAAAGGCGACGCACACGACCCCGCAGTCCGCACCCGCACGAACGGCGAACGTCGACGGCCAGCAGAGGTCCGTTTTTTTTTTGTTTTTTTTTTGTTTTGTTTTGCTGTTAGACACCCGTTTTTTATGTCTGCAGCTTTTTTTTCGTTTTTCTCTTTGACACTCTTTTATTTTTTACACCCATTTTTATTTTTATTTTCAGTTTGACACCACGTTTTAGTTTAACTTTTGTATGAACTCATGAAACTTTTTAACTTTTTTAGTTTATTTGAATGCAATCCATTGTTTTTTTTCAATTTGAATGAGTTTATTTGGTGTTGGTACTTGGTTATTTATAATTATATATATGTACTTTATATTTTTTTTTGTCCGCCATTTTCCACTACGCCATCCGCCATATTTTTATAGCAGATTTTTGGCTTTCCGCCATCCTCCATTAACAACATTGGGAATATCGGACAATTGCACAATCTTTTGATTTTAAAAGCACTTCCCGTGCTAATCAAATAGAAAATCAGAACACATTTAGGATCATTTTGAATCTTAATTATTAGCGTGAAATATCGCATGTTGATCCGTGCCGATCTTTAGTTGCAAGTCATGGGTCGGGTTGTGAAACCGAAACCCATATTTTTATGACCCAAACCAATTTGAACAAATTTAGTACAATGTTCATGAATTACAAAATATTTCCTTATCTATGTCTTTTTTATTACATGTACATTTTCCGTTTGTAAGATCTTATGATCTGTGTTATGATTTTTCATCCCCTTCCGATCCCGTGTAAGATCTCAATTTTCACAACATTTGATACAAGTATGCAATACAATTTGTAGACAAACAATAGTTTTTTTAAAAGAATAAAGGGCACAACAAATACATCATGTTCTATTAACTGTAATATAGATAAATACAAATTAGCTTTGAGTGAGATGGCTGAGTGGTCGATAGCCCTGGACCCTGGTCTTGAAAACCGGTATAGTTCAAAACAAATAACTTTTGAGGGCTCAAATCCCTCACTGTCCTTTTTCTCAGTAAATGGATAATGGATTTTTTTATTTTGCTGGTTTAGATTTTGATTGACTCAGTTTTTTTGGGCTCAGCAATAAATAAAATATGCATATCTATATATGCAAATAAATAAAACTAAAATTATCTATATGTGATTATCCCATCCTAAGCACCATTATGTCCACCCTTTCCCAAGTCCTTATGTAATAATCTTGAGGTTGGAAAGCACTTAGAGGGTAGCAGATATCCAAAAATTAAGGATATCACAAAACTACTAGTTTGTTATAGTATTATGATTTACACAGCTATCAGTCCTAGATAGTAGCACATAGTGATAGGAAAGGAGGTAGCAGAGCAGAATCACAGAATACAGAGAAGAAAAGAGATGGATCTAGCCAGAAAAGCCACCAGGGCCGGCCGGAGATGGGTGGCTCTGCTGGAGATGAGTCGCAGAACAGAGACTAGAAAAGGAGGGGTTGTTGTTGAAGAACAAGGAAGGGGAGAAGAAAAAGGTGGAAAAAAGGGGTGCTTGGCTTTTTTAAGCAGTCTGAAAGGGGGGAAGTCCATTATAGCCTTTAAACCCCTCAAAACAACGCAGTTTTGAAGGCAAAAAGGGAAATCAGCCCATTTTTCTGTAGCGACACTATTGTGCCAAACAAGCCTGTGTTTTGGGCCACAAACCTGACCACAACACCCACAACATCAAAATACTCCGCAATTCCAGATCTGTGGATGCCAAAGGCCACTCCACCCCTACCACTGTGATTGCGACTCTATCAAAAACTGTTATATTAGTATGAGAGTGTATCTGTTAGGAACCAAGAATAGAAACAGGAAAGAAAAGAAAGATTTTATTGAATAGGATGAAAAGAACAAGGAATAGGAGAGAAGTCTCTCCTCCAAGGGTTTCCCCTTCACAAAGAGCTAATGCTCATTTACAAATGACAACTTATCCCCCTCCATCCCACTATCCTTCCCTATTTATATCTAATAAACTTCTCTAACTAACTAACTAACTACCTAATATTCTAAACTCCCCTTCTCCTTATATCCTAACAGTATCAGCATCAGATACAAATACTATATCTGTGCAAACACCACCAAACTAATATTAGAAAGCACATTGAGAAAGCCAATGTCCACACATCATACCATGAATGTAGTAACTTATATACTTCCTCATTTGTTTACCACCCAAGATCTAACTTCTAAAATGAATTGGCCTGAGTACCTGATTTATAAATATAATAGAATATAGTTTGACAAGTTTACCCCACTTAGTGGCATAAGGTGTAGTTCTTGTTGTATAGGTTCAAAAATTGAGGCTTGAAATTAACAACCCAGTAAACTAGTATAACCAAGCAGCAGATCCTAAGCTTCTAGCATCACATCACAATAACTTGAGAAAACCAAAGTAACAAGCAAAGTTCTAAACACAATGTTTATTATAAAAGCAAGATGGATAATGGATTTGTTTATTTTGTTGGTTTTGATTTTGATTGACTCAGTTTTTTTAGGCTCAGCAATAAACAAAATATGCATATCTATATATGCAAATAAATAGAATTAAAACTATCTATGTGATTATCCCATCCCAAGTACCATTGTGTTCACCCTTTCCCAAGTCCTTATGTAATAATCTTGAGGTTGGAAATCACTTAGAGGGTAGCGGATATCCAAAAAGTAAGGATATCACAAAACCACAAGTTTGTTATAGTATTATTATTTACAGTTACCAGTCCTAGATCGTAAGTTCCAATCACTGGATGAGACTACACTGTCTTAGTAATATAGTACAATGCATAAGGATTAAGTAGGAAGAAACAAAATAAACTATCCACACAAAGAAGAATAACTATAACAGTTGAAAATAATACCTGCATATGAGATCTAGCACGTTCGTTTGCCTCTAATGCTTTTTGCTGGTTTTTAACTTGTTCTTCTCGAGTCTTCTCAAAAGTATCATAATTCCCTTTATAAGTAGTCAGCTTTTGGTTTTGCAAGTGAATTATATCAGTAACCACCTGGGCATGCAGTTAACAAGTTAAAAAGATATGCTGGGAACACATTTAGAGAAAGCATTTAACCAACAAAACACCAAATCAAATTAAGATAAGCCGATATGTTACCGTGTTTAAAAATTCTCTAGCATGAGAAACAACAATAAATGTTTTTGGCCATTTAACCAAGTAAGATTCAAGCCATAAGACAGCATGAAGATCAAGATGATTCTGCAATAAAACAAAATTCATAAATTCTATAAACCAAGGCATCCATGAATCATGAAAGAAACTTGGAATGATGAGTAACCGTAGGCTCATCAAGAAGCAATATATCAGGCTCTATAAACAATGCACGAGCAAGAGCTATTCGCATCCGCCATCCTCCAGAAAATGTTTTTGTTGCCTTTTTCTGCATCTCAGGAGTGAAACTCAAACCCTGAAAATGCCCTTGATCAGTAAGATCATGATTTTGGAAAGAGTGTTTCTGTGTCATAAGAAAATACTTACAACAAATTTTAATGAAAGTAAAAGTAACCAATCACAAGGAGTGCTTGATGTTAAAGTAACAGAGACAGAAATTCATCTACTAGCATGTTTGAGACCCTCATCTAAAAACATGTTTGCGTACTGATTTTGTATTCCTTACAGTTGGAGAACAATTCAAATTTCAAAATAAATGGAGTTGATGAAAATTCAAGGAGATTCTTTTAGGAATTTGTTATGTTTCAAATCTTTAGGATTTTATCTAGATTTAAATATTTTATTAATTTGTTTTAAACTATTTTAGGGATTTGTTTCTTTTTTTAAAAGATTAGGATATGATAATATTTGAATTTTTGTATTGTTATTTAGCTCTATATATAGAGCCAAGAAATAAAAATTCTACAATGTGTTCCATCAAAGATCCCTTGGACATGTGGGTAATTTTGTTGAGTGTTGAGTTTTCCCAACACTTACCATCACATGTTCTCCTTTTGGAAAATCAATTACCCAATAAATAAGGCAAAGTGAAAGACATATTAGCATAAGAATAAGCTACAAACCTATAATTCAACAAGATCCAAGTGGCTAATAAGAGAATAAGACCTTCCAACAAGTGACTAACAAATTATGGTATGAATCAACAATGAACTCACCGCTAGTATTGATGCTGCTCGTGCCTCGGCAGAATCAGCATCAATGAGTTCAAGCCTCTTATATATTTCCTCAAGCCTTTTTGAAATGTCATCCCTACCGACCACTCCATTCAAATCACCTTTTTCGTTTTTGTCCTCCAATTCCCTCTGTCAAACAACCACAACATCCTCAGTTGTCCCAGTTTCAAGAGCACATACAAATAACAAGCAAAGCAACACACATTCAATTTCTCACCTGTTGGGCAACTAACTGAGTTTCTTCATCGAGAAGCTGAGTCCTCTCAATGTCAGCATTGAGGACACACTGCAAAGCAGTCGTAGCATCACCTGTCACCTCTTGCTCCACATGCAGTATCTGGCAATTCCTTGGAACACCATCAATGGCATGCATAGCCATGTGCCTAAGGAAAGTGGTTTTCCCCGTCCCATTCCTTCCTACCAAACCATAATGCCTTCCAAATGAAAGTGTCACACAACCATCCACAATGAGATCACGACCACCAACAGAGATGTTGAAATTCTCCATATGAATGTCCTTCACGTTTGGTCCCCCACTGCTATCATGCCTCACACACACCACCGGCATCCCCGCTCGTGCTGCCTCCATCTCCGCCAAGTGTATTTGGTATTGTGCCTGTTCATGTCCTTCTATAGTCATATAAACTCAAATAATAATAAAGTGTTTTTACACTCATCCTCCAATTACAACTAGCCAGGTACATGTATAGTATGTTTGTTGACTTATACAATAAATCTTCTGGACAGTTGACATTGAAAAATAGCTTAATCTAACAATGCATACAAATGAAATCAAAGATCACAAGAAGAATAAAAGAAGCACCTCTCGCTGGCGTTCATCCTTGCGTTTTCGCCGCTCGAGCTTTAAGCGATCGCGTTCGGATAGAAGAGGGCCGTCGACGGGCTCGGGCTTCTTCTTGGGAGCTTGGACGTCGTCCATTCCCTCGTTCATTCGAAACGGCGCCGCAAGGCTTCGCACAGCGGGCTTCTCCTTCACCAAACCGTGCTTCCCGAACTTGTCGCACAGCGTGCTGCATACCTGCGTTTCAAATTTAACTGAGAAAGGGTTTCGTGAATGAAGAAAACGAATGAGGGATTGATTGAAGGAAATGAACGAGGGACTCACGGAGCGGCAGTGGGAGAAATCGTCGACGCAGTCGGCGGCGACGAGGAGCTCGCCGAGGGCATCGAAGGCGCCTTCGCCGTCGAGGCCGAAATCGAAGTCATCGTCGGCGAGGACGTTGACGATATAATCGACGATTGGCTGGTCCACGTCGACCACTCTTTGCCCCAAAACGTCGTGCACCACTGATCTCGCCACCTCCGTCATCTTCCGCCACTTTAGGTTTTTCTCTGCATGCGCAGTGCGAGGCGGTGCTCTCCTTTTGCTTCTTAGCTAGTAAGTGAAACAAGGTTTTGGAATAATTACACTCAACTCCACGCCTCTACTTCTGGAAATTATGTTTGTCCCTGTTTTCTTTTGGACATGTTAATTGAAATATAGTCACTTTTAAATGTTTTCATTTTGCTATTTTATGTTTTTCAATAATTTTATTTAGATACTTTATGTTTTTTAAATGGTTTTATTTTAGTTTATTAATTTTGCAAATAAGAGGAAGTTTGATAAGAAGAAGATTCACTGATACAATTGGACAAGTGGGGACACTTTGCAAATGAATATAGAAGTGGCAAAGGAGGAAAAGGAAAATTTAATGGTTGAGCAAATCTTGTTCATAATGATGGGTTAGATTCAGAGCCAGAGTTGTTGATGGTTACCATAAGTACTAAGATTGATAATTCTTTATCTTGGTACTTGGACACTAGTTGTTCCACTCACAAAATAGGTAGAAGAGACTGGTTTGTAAGTCTTGATGAATCAACAAAGAATAAAGTTAAATTTGTTGATGATAGCACACTCAAGGTAAAAGAAGTTGGCAAAGTATTAATTAAAATTAAGGATGGTAAACAATCTTTCATTTCTTATGTACTATTTATGCCAAGAATGAAGAGTAATCTCTTATGCCTTGGCCAATTGCTAGAAAAAAAAGATTTGTGATGAAAATGGAGGATAATGTGCTAGAGGTGTATGACAATAAGAAGAGATTGGTTCTAAAGGCTCATTTGTCAAAGAACAAAATCTTTAAAGTAGGAATTGATGTTATGGAACATGAATGTCTAACTACAGCAGTGAACAAAAGTAAGTTGCTCTAGCATTATAGGTTTGGACATCTGAATTTTAGAGACCTAAATAGGAATAATATGGTGCATGGCTTACCACACATTCAAATGCCAAGTGAAGTATACGAGGAATGCTTGGAGTGAAAGCAAACTAGAAACACCTTCAAGCAACTGGTTTCAACCAGGTCAAGTGACAAGCTTGAGGTAATCTACTCAAATGTGTATGGACCATCCAAATTGGATCTCTTGGTGCAAATATGCATTGTGTTTCCTTCATTGATGATTTAACTAGAAAAGTGTGGATTTATTTGATTAAAATGAAGAGTGATGTGTTTGATGTGTTCAAAAAGTTCAAAAGGTTGATTTAGAAACAAAATAACAAACAGATAAAAGTGTTAAGAACAAACGAAGGTGGTGAGTATGTATTAGATGTGTTTCGAAACTTCTATGAGGTAGAAGTGATAGTGCATGAAATAACATTATCCTATACTCCACAACACAAAGGAACTATTGAGAGAAAGTGTAACGACCCGCCTCGTCGCTACGATATCACTTACTATAAAATATGACATTTCAATTTAGAAGTAAAAGCTTCATTAATTTGATTGTGAAAACGATGGTAAATTTTTTGCGATGTACATTCACCAAACAACTCACAAACATGTGAACAAATACATACTTATATATATACATACTGTCGCAACGTGCCCTGTTGCGGGCGAGCGAAGGCGAGGCTCACGGGTGCGCTTTCCAAAGGAGGAAAGATGCGCGGAGTCGCCACCAACGTTTATTTGTGGAAAACGTCGGGAAAACCGAAGGAAACCGGTCAAAATAAAAATTCTAAGTTCGGGAGTTGTATTTACGTTTGAGGAAGGTATTAGCACCTCTCACGTTTGTCTCGAAGGACAACAACCTACTTTTTTAGAATTGTGGAAATTGTATTACCTTAACTTTATTTCTTTTTATTTTTTGAGGTCGACAAAAGCGGGGCTCTTGCTCCTACGTACCCTCCATCGAAGAGGAAATCAGACCTACGTAGTTCTTTTTTATGCGTGAATCAAGTGATTGATTTTTTACTTGAGGGGTGATCATTTTAAGGCGTTGGACCTTAAAAATGATCCTTTTTACTTAGTAAGAAACTGAAATGATAAACTTTCAAAAACTTATTTTTGTGGACGAGCTTGACTAGGCGAGTTTGATTTTAGCCTTAGTTTCACTTTAGTTATTAGTCAATTCAATTAAGAATGAGAAATCCCAAAGAGAAAACGTCCGATTGATTTTTCGCTTTACTTTACTAAAAGGTATTTTTTTATTATTATATTATTATTTTACCTCTTTTTTGATTTCCAACGTGGTTACGGCACGACCGAACGGTCGGAATTCATTTTAACCGAAATTAACAGATGATACAATTCAAACGATCGGTGGAAATTTATTTTATTTTTAGATTAAGCGAGAAATGACTTAAATAAATGGCTTAAGCACGTCAAAAGGGTGTATAAAAAGCGAATGAAAACGAGAATAAAAATACATGAAACAAAATGTGGACCACCACGGGTACATAGAATGAATTGAAAAGCTCGGTTTGAGGTACTTACCCGTTGAAGACTGAAGAACACGAAGAACAAACGATGAATGTTGAAGAACGGTCGAGAATCTTCGCGTAATTACTCATGGAAACGTTACGGAAGCGCCTCGGCTTGGATTTTCTTCACGGAAATAATTTTCCTCAGCAATTTCGAGAGAGAGAGAAGTGCCAAGAAGGCTGAACCCTTTTCTTCTTCACTCCTCCCCCTATTTATAGCAAAATAGGGGAGGAGCTTGCCACCCAGCTCGCCCAGGCGAGCAAGGTTGCTTCCTCCAGAAGCAACAGCCTTCTGGAGGAAGGATCTGGAAGGCCCAAGTGGGCCAGATTGCTATTTGTACCCCCCTTTTACTAAATGCACCCCTTCTATTTTTTTGGTAATTCTTTTTCCGTAACGTTACGAAACTTTACGAATTTCGTAACGATACTTATTTCCCTTCCGCAAGGGTACGAATCCTTACAGATTATGTATTTACTCTTTTTTAGCTTTCGAAGAAGTTACGGAAACTCACGGATTGCGCAAAACACCTCTTTTCGATTTCCGTCACATTACGGAATTTTCACGAATCGCGTAAGCCTGCTTCCTTTTGATTCTCGGCACGTCTCGGGACTTCACATATTGTGCAACAAAGGGCGCCAAGTATCTCGAAGCGGTCAATCAAAGATTGTATATCATCAAATAATAACCTCCGGACGAAATTAGGGTATGACAGTTGCCCCTCTTTACTTACCTCTCATCGGAGATAAGAGGAAAGCAAAGATAGGACACTGATTTCGTCCGTCCTGCCCTTTCCATGATGACGACTCTCGTCTCTACTCCTTCTTTTTTTCTTCTGCACAAAAAAAATACAAACAACAATAAGAACAACGAATATAATATACATATACACATATGCACAAGTTTGGCGAAGGAACCGATCTGGAAAACAACAGAAGAACGTATTTCCCAATCACCAGAGGCTTCACGCTTGATAATGGAGGACACATGAACAACACTAAGCAATGACATTCATGGGGCTCCGAACAAAGGTGGAGTATGGAGGATTGCCTTGAGGGTCCGCACTTAGGCAATCATGAAACACAGCTCCAAACTTGAAAGTGGAGGACACATGAACAGCGCTAGGCAATAACATTCATGGGGCTCCGAAAAAAAGGGGGAGAATGGAGGATTGCCTTGAGGGTCCACACTTAGGCAATCATGAAACACAACTCCAAACTTGAAAGTGGAGGACACATGAACAACGCTAGGCAATAACATTCATGGGGCTCCGAAAAAGGGTGAGAATGGAGGATTGCCTTGAGGGTCCGCACTTAGGCAATCATGAAACACAGCTCCAAACTCGAAAGTGGAGGACACATGAACAACCCTAGGCAATAACATTCATGGGGCTCCGAAAAAAGGTGAGAATGGAGGATTGCCTTGAGGGTCCGCACTTAGGCAATCATGAAACACAGCTCCAAACTCGAAAGTGGAGGACACATGAACAGCGCTAGGCAATAACATTCATGGGGCTCCGAAAAAGGGTGAGAATGGAGGATTGCCTTGAGGGTCCGCACTTAGGCAATCATGAAACACAGCTCCAAACTCGAAAGTGGAGGACACATGAACAGCGCTAGGCAATAACATTCATGGGGCTCCGAAAAAGGGTGAGAATGGAGGATTGCCTTGAGGGTCCGCACTTAGGCAATCATGAAACACAACTCCAAACTCGAAAATGGAGGACACATGAACAGCCCTAGGCAATAACATTCATGGGGCTCCGAAAAAGGGTGAGAATGGAGGATTGCCTTGAGGGTCTGCACTTAGGCAATCATGAAACACAGCTCCAAACTCGAAAATGGAGGACACATGAACAGCCCTAGGCAATAACATTCATGGGGCTCCGACAAAGGGTGAGAATGGAGGATTGCCTTGAGGGTCCGCACTTAGGCAATCATGAAACACAGTTCCAAACTCGAAAATGGAGGACACATGAACAGCGCTAGGCAATAACATTCATGGGGCTCCTAAAAGGGTGGTTGGCAGGACCAAACGGTCCACCGGGTTCTTCCACCTGAAAGGCAAACATGCTTTTTGTAAAGAAAAATAAATCATTCGCGAGAGCACCATATCTTAGAGAAACAATACACTTGTGCCATAGGTAATTTTCCTTGTAACCGAGAATGAAGGGCAGGATGTCAACTTTTAGCTTTTAAATGAACATGCAAGGGAAACATCGGGCTAAGCTAAAAATAAATCACTCATAATGTATAAAACTCACAAGGCAAGTGTTTTATCCTATTCCCAAACCATAACTGCACCATGACTTCATTTTGCACACGATTTCCTATCGAATCAAAGATCAAACGTACGATCACGGACCAATAGGATTTTCTCGAGGGTGGTGTCTTTGGAGAGGAAGCTGGGTGTTTCGGTCTTTTCCTCTTTGTTCATGTGGGGTGGGATATTGCCAGTCGAGAATGACTTCGAGTGGCAATCTGGCTTGAAGAATTTCTGTCCTCTTTCTTTCATTAATTGAGAATTGCTTCTTTTCCCTTTTCACTTCCCTTCGACCTTCGACCGGGTATCTTTCCTCTTCTTTTTTGTTCTTTTCTTTATTTTCATCTTTTTTCTTTTTCTTTCTTTCCATTTCTTCCTTTTCTTTCTTTTCACTTCTCCTTCCCCATCCCTTTCTTTGGGAAAATGGGTTTTAGCATTCTATTCGCTCTCCCTTGAGGAGATTCCGCTGTCCTTTGCTTCGGGGGAAAGAATGAGGATTCTTTTTATAGGCCAAGGTTCAAAAGGTCTAAGGTTGTGTTTCAATGGGGTCTTTTATCGCGGGAACCCCAATCTTGATATATGGGGCGAAACAAATTTGGGTGTCAAGGCGTCGATTTCGGGACGAGCTTCCATATTGTTCCATAAGGCACGCGTGACAATGATGATTTGAAAACAACGTGCAAAATTAGTCATGGCTACAGCCAGATGGGCCCTCAAGCATCCTGTTTATGGCATTGTGATACTACGGTTGGGAATTTACACAGACAAACCCAACGTTTCCAAGTTATGTTCTTTCATCAGTTCAATGAATTCATCCATCCTTATCTCGATTCATTCCAGAAAATAAACTCTTAGCACCAGTCCCTTGTTTCCAGAAGATACGTTTGCTCTTTACGAATGATTTATACTTCTTAACTATAACATGTCGACCTTCGCGGTCTTTCTTTCTCTTTACTTTTTGTTTTATTTTTATATATGTTCACTAAACTATACACCTGTGGTCCTTTATGAGGAAAACCTTTCTTTGTACATCTATATTTTTATACATGACAAACTTTTTCTGTACACGCATTAGAACTCTTCTCTTTACGTCACACGGTCTATATACAAACCCTATTTACATTCAAAGATTTTTCATTTTTCCCAACACACACTTATAGTTCACTCAAAAGTTCCTTCATATACACTCGTTGCTCACACACACAAGAATTCCTTTCCACGCATCATTTACACACAAGAATCCTTCTATACACATTTTCCTTTTACATACATGTATAAATAAAAACCTTTTTCTTTTCTTTATGAACATGACTTTTATTCACAACGCTTCTTTCTTTTTATTAGGATTTTTGGTTCATTTTATTTTAGAACGACGTTCCTAAATGAAAAACTCTACACGGTTCCGGAATTTCAACAAACACTATTGACAACAACGAAACAAGTACCGACGTAACAACTCAAATGATATGTATGTACAAAACAAAAGTCAAAACATGAAACAAACGTTAGTCCCTTAGTCAAACAAAAATATATAACAGGAAAAATAGAAACAAAAAGAAATATGGATCAAGGGATCTCCCAATCATGTGGCCCCGCTCCCTCCTAAGAAATCAAGTAAATCGGTCATCTCCTCGTCCTCGCGGGCCTCATCTGCCTCGTCGGGAGCCTCTGCTGGTGCCTCTGCTGGCGCCTCTCCTGCCCGGGCCTCAGGCCAATCTCCAGGCCATGCGACCTCTGCCCTGAATTGGTCCGGAGTAGGGCACGGAAAAGAAGTAAAGCCCTGGCTCTGTAGGCTGAGGCTCATCTGGTAAAGACAATCACGGGTCTGTACATGAGCCCGGTGGTTGGCCGCCTGCTGGTAAACCAAATGCCGCAAATACTGCTCCGTATCAAACGATCCGGCTGGACCAGCCTGATGAGGTGGCGGCGCGTCTGCGGCTTGCGGAGCATCACCCTGCGCCTGTCTCTGTGTGCAATACTTTTCAATAAAAGTTCGGGTGATGGGTGGCCGAATCACCTTGCTAGGTGCGACGGGGACGCCGAACGACTGGCAAAGTCCTGTGATCAAGGAGGGAAATCCCAGGGCCCTGTTTGTGGCGTCCCTAAATTAATGACTGGTTTAATAGTAATAATTTAAATAACAAAAAATCATGGTAAATTTTTTTTTCTTCTTTTTCTTTTTCATTTCTTTCTCTTTTCACCATAACAAGGTTTAGAAGGAAAATCCTCACTATAGAGTCCTGAATGGCCAGTTCACAACTCTATTCGGTGTCATTTCTTTCTTACCGTTCATAATCTCTAAACTATTTTGTTATTTCAAAAGGAAGAATGTACCAGCCATTACTTTAGGTCGTCACGTGAAAATAAAAGAATAAAATACGGTCGATAAACTCTTTTACAAATAAAGTTGCTAATGCTTTCTTTTCAAATAACAAGATCGATCATAAATGCATTCATCATTTAAAGCTGTCCAAAATATGGGAGTTTTACAAAATACATAGTGTCATCCAGAGCAAAGGTGTCCACGGTGGTGGCTTCAGCCACATGTATACAATCATCAAATTCCTATACATCAGTTCTACCCATACAAAAACAAAAGAGTAAACCTAACAGTCAGTCCTAGATACACCCACCCTCAAAAAGTATATAAAACTAGTCCATGGAACTGTCCACTATGATGAAGAGCCTCCACTGGTCGCCATCTCTCTCGGTCCACTATCCTCCGTAGAGTCTGCCTCAGATGCCGACATGACTTCCTCAGGAGAATCCACCTCAGGAAGTGGGTCCTCATCGCCCTCTAGAAAGTCAAGAGCATCCACAGCAGGCTCAGGGGGTAGCTCCTCGGGATCCTCCTCAGGGTCTTCCTCGGACGACGTTACCTCAATCAATTGGACTGGCTCTACTAGACGATATGGTGTAGGTGTGGGTAGTATCCACTCCACAGTGCGCTGAAGCGTATGCGCCGGTTCATCTGGATGCACCAATGAAGTAGCCGTAAATCGAATCGTGCCTCGAAATCGGCACTTCACGTTGCCTTCGAGGGTCTCCCAAGCTCCCTCTAGGCACTCCATCTCCACTCGATCATGGATTAGCTGTGCCGCCATCACGATCTACAAGAAAGAAAAGAAAGGGGTAGACTCTTTCACAAGAATCTAACTACGCCGCAATACAATGCGTCTCATGACCACTACATGCAAGTAAAAGGGGTATCTTAAAGCTTTTCATCTCTGGTAATCGATTACACAGCCTTGGTAATCGATTACCAGAGGCTAAACTCGAATTACACAGCCTCAGGACATGAAATCTGCAAAAATGCACTGTGTAATCGATTACACATACCTGGTAATCGATTACCAGTGACCCATTCCTCTGTGTAATCGATTACACAGGCTGGTAATCAATTACCAGAGGCCTCCACCATCTCCCAGTTTCCTTTTTTAAGCCTGGTAATCGATTACATCCCCTGGTAATCGATTACCAGAAGCTCCCTTAGCTTCCTGACCTCGTTTTCAAGCCTGGTAATCGATTACACCCCGTGGTAATCGATTACTAGAGACCATCTTAGCCTCCTGTCTTCATCTTTAAGCCTTGTAATCGATTACCCACCCTTGGTAATCGATTACCAGAGGCCATATCTCACACATCAATCAAGTTCATAGCTGGCCAACCACCACAAGCCTCCTTGCTTTGTGGTCTTTGTTCCTTTTATCTGTTGACTGCCAGGAGCTCACCTGTTTAGGTACATCACAGGTTCTCACTGACTGACTATGCCCGGGTTGGGTCGGGATTGGTCAAGCTTGGTTTTGGGCAATAGCACCCCACCTGACGTCCCCAAGGTCTCCTGACCCCCGCGACATATCTCCAGGTACCACTCTGTGGTCAACGAATAAAAGCAGGAAGTTTCACCCTTCTACACTTCCTCATCTCAAGCTTGTAGGATTATGGGGTACCCATCACATGTGGTACTAGGTGGCGGTCGGGCGATGGTGCACAACAAGTTTTCCACATCCACAAAGCGCACATAAACCCACCATCCCCTGTTGCCCACCTCCAACTGAGCTCACGTACTCCCACGTAGCCCATATCCTCGTTTCTCTCAACACCGGGTCCCCATCAATCCTCCCAAGCTTTCCCAACATCCAAGTAATACAACATTCAAACAGCACAAATTATCACAGCCAAGCAAAACAGGGGAAAGGCAGAAAACTCTGCCCAAAACACCAACCAAAATCACAGCTTTTCTCACTTAAAGACCCCAGTAACAATTCCTTCGTTCCAATTCGTTAACCGTTGGATCGACTCGAAAATTTTACTGGAAGTCTCTAGTACTTAAGCATACATTGTGACCGTTGGGATCTACTAGCAAACATCCAGAACTTATTCTGTACTACTCTTTCCACAGCCCACCACGCACAAGCATTTTTCTGCACATAGCCAAAATTCTGCTGCACCTATTTGACAGCAAAATTCTGCATAAGTGCAGATTTCGAAAATCACACTTCCTCTCATCCAATCTTGCCCAAATCAAATCCTACAAGTCCCAAATCATGTATCAATCATGTCTAAACCAAAGTCAAGCTTTAAAGCACAGCAACATAGAATCTAGGTGTCCAACACCCCTCAATTCAATGGGTTTTCTAGGTTTGAGAAGTGAAATTGAGAATGAGGTAAATTTGGAGCAAACTCTCACCTCACACAAGTCTATAACATCAATCTAAACTTGCTCAAACTGGATTTACACCTAAAATCTCACCGAATCAAAATTTGACTCTCCAACACCCAAATTTACCCTAGAAATGGCTCTTTGTTCACTTTGGTCATTTGTTTTTCTCTCTAGCTCAGCCTAACCTTTCTCACATGTTCTAAATGGCATTTCAAGCTAGGGTTAACTCATTTTAACCTCCATTTACCACAGAATCCAGATTTAGTCTTTCAACTCTCAAAGCCTCACTTTTTTTCCACTCATAACACCACATTCTCACTTTCTAACCCTAGGTTAACTCTACCTTTCATCTCTAACAGTTTTCCATAAGCAATTTCAGCACATGAACATCACAAGCATCCTCATAAAAACCCTAAAACAGAATGGGTATGTTTAACTCATCTAAACATGGCAATTTCAACATGCTTTCAACAAGTTTCTTCACAAATAACTATCATGAAGCAGAAAACTAGCAAGACTACCCATCATATCTCCCAAAACCCCATACCCACGAAAATCAAGAGAGAAAGAAGTCCACCCAAACCTGAAATTTCGAAGTCCCACACGTAGAGACGCGCTTCACGACTCCGAAAATGTCCTCCTTTCGCGATTTGGAGCAGAAATGGGCACCAAAGGTTGAAGCTTTGTTTGGAGCTTCAATGGAGAATGAGGGAGAAAGAAAGGCAACGTGAGGGAGAGGGAGAGAGAGCTGTCTGAAATTTCTGGGCTGAGTGAGGAGAGAGAATACAACTTTTTGGTTTTAAATAAAGGGTTTTCTCTTTTTCTATTATTTTATTTAAGCTATGCCACATGTCTCCATTTGAGTGGAGCAAGAAGGGCCCACTTTCTCTTTTGATTGTGACCCATACTCAGCCACAAAAAGTGAGAAAAATCTGACCTTTGAAACGCTAAAATCCTACCTCGGTTTGCGTGTCGTTTCTCTGGTTCCAGTTCCTCGCGTTTCTCTGCGTCCGTCGGGGCCAGTTTTCGAAAGTAAGCAATATATATATCAAAACGCTCAGAATAAAACCCCGAGCGTGGTTCAGAGATTGGTTTCGTTAAATTTTAAGTCGCACGCAAAACGATGATTTTTAGACTAATTACTTAAGAATTAACCCATAACCTCCCAGTTATGGATTTCTCTTCCTTAATTAGCCTAACCCGCGTATCTTGCCCCCACTACTCCTATTTCTACCAAGATCATATATGCATATACACTGAATAATACTTATATATATATAATCATTCAAAATACATTATTTCCAAAAATTCCAGGTAGAAATTTCCAGGATGTTACACTATTGGACTTATCCGGGTCCAGAGGGTGCCTGGTAGGCGTCATACCTGCAAATATATAGATGACATCAGCGATTAACTGAGCCACGTGAATGCTCATCTGCGTCAGGATGGCGTACACCAGCTGACACTTCGGCAGGGGGAGGTCGGAATTATGGTCGCTGGGCTGGATGTTGCTGAGCAGCAAAGTCATCTAGATCTGAGTCAGGGTGGTCATGTTGGTGCGCATGATCCGCACCCGTCTCCCGGCAGCAGTCCGGGCAAAATCCTGCCCCAGTATACATAGCAACTGGGCGATGGCCTCCTCATCGAACCCATCGGACCGGTTCCTCCTCTGGCCATACTCGCACTCCTGGCCCTCTTCCAGCACTAAAGGGTATCCCAAGAACTGGCTGATAGCATCTGCATCAAACGGGATCCACTAACCCCTCACCCAGGACCTCATATCTCGCACGCCCTCCTCTGTAGGCCAAGCATTGGCATAAAATTCGAGGACTATGTCTGGATCGAACTTGGCCATGGGGGTGACCAGTGATGCCCACCACCGGCGAACTATCTCCTCCTGGAAATCGGTATACTCATCGTCCCTGAGCTGGACGCGTCGCTCCCGGAGAAATGACCATCCCTTGATGGCCTCGAAGCGCTGCTGGTGTTCAGTGCTCCTAAAGCGATGACTGTCATACTCGGGAGCGGAACTGGTTCCTTCGGCCGCTTTATCCTTCCTGGATCTCTTTGAGGCAAGTTTCCTCGGGGCCATCTCCTGCAAGAACAAACATTTGGAAGTTAGTTTTACAAGATAATGCTTATCTTTAACGCAAAAATGTCGTGCTAATCCCTCTGATTTAGACCAAACTCATATGATCCATTCATGCACACGCGTATTTGTAGAAAATATCCTATTACTCATGTCAACATACAAGAACATCCAACATATTCTAATTGCCATACACCTATATACATTCTAAAAAAGAAAACACACTTTCATGCTCAAAGTGTGGCGTCAAACTTTACACCTAATTTATATCCTAAACATTTTGCCATCACAAACTACTTACATACATTTGAAGTACACCATACCAATTTTTATTGTTTCACTCATATTTATTTATATGCATATTGGAAAGCTAATTACATCCTGCACACATTTGCATTCAAAAGGGCATTCCATACTATCATACATTCATTTAGGAAAACAATTTATTCATACTTGGCGAGGAATTTTATGCCCCTTATATTTACACATATATCTACACACCATTGAAAAGCATTTCCCACGTTACTTAGGTGCAAAGTACCAATCATGGGGCAGCCCAAATTCTTACAAACAAGTCCCTATTTTCATGCTTTTCTAATTCTAAAACCAAATTTTGGGTCCCTAGTCATGAGTATGTTTTCTTGCATTGAAGCTTAAAAAGTTTGGGTTCCTAAGCTTGGGATTGCATTTGGGCATCTATTTTGACTTTCCTATGCCGCCTCTACATACATAAAACAGCCCCACCATCCCAATTTTGCAAAAATCATATTCATATATCATTGGGGCATTTCACCGAGCACTTGGTGGGCACACGTTTGGACACAAATTGCAAGAGAATGGGGACAATGTGGCATGCCCCATTGCTTCAGAATACAACATAGGCCTAAGGCCTTCTCATTCAAATCCTTAAATCAAGAAATCAAGCATGGATTCAGATGCAAATTGCTTCACGAATTTTGCAAAAAATGAGCAACTAAAGCACCAAAACACATCAATGGAGAGCCAAATAACCAAGGGAAATTGCACTTACTTGTGGGGAGTGAATTAAAGCGTGAAAAGGGAAGCAAAAACTCAACAATGGAAGCTTGGGGGCTGCTGTTCTCGTAGTTCCCGTGAGCTTGGGGGTTTTTGAAGTGAGGGGGAAGAGTTTCGGGTGAAGAAAACGTTCCCCCTCCACCCCTTTATATTTTTCGTACAGGGGTTGCTCGCCCAGGCGAGCTAACCTGTACTTTTTTTTAGGGGTGCATTAACCACGTCTCCCCTCTCTTATGGGTTAGCGTTTTGCCTAACTTGAGCCTACTTAAGTTAGAATTAGGTGTCGATTACTTATTTAAAACAAACAATAGTAAAAGAAACTGCGAACGCAAAGGATACTGGGCTGCCTTGCAGCGACGTTCTCTGCTTGTTTAGCGCCGGGAAGGGGTGGCACTTGGTCGGTCGCGATCCTATCCTTCATTCGCTTCCATCCCTAAGTACCTGCAAGTAAAAGCCAAATGATATGCGACCAATCGTGACCGGTCATCGTCTTACCTTGGTTGATTTCTGCCATTGACTTGTCTTGACTTTTGACCGTGGCCTGAGACAATTTTGTTCCTTGCTATCACAAGATATGCATGTGCATGTGCATGTATGAATGTTTCTAATGCGATGATTTTATTTTAGTGAAGGCTGGTTAGATTCAATTTTAAATAAGCGTTTGGGGCACCCCATACACCGAGCGAAGAGGGCTCAAGTTATAAAAAATCTAAAACACAAGGTTTGAAATCAAAGGGAGGACTAAAACCTCACCCATCTTTTATTTTCAAAGAAACGAGACAAATACAGTGAATGGGAATCCCTAGAGGAAACGAGAATAACTCAGAAATAAAAAACATGCAACAGTCCTCTCGATTGCCCCAGACTACAAGCGTAATATCGTTTAACTACATCGGAGTTCACGGGCGAGGGCAACTCCTCGCCATCCATGTGGGTGAGTATCAGTGCACCCCCAGAAAAAGCTCTTTTCACCACGAAAGGTCCTTCATAATTCGGGGCCCACTTGCCTCGATTATCTTTAACAACGTGGGACATCTTCTTCAGCACGAGGTCCCCCTCGTTGAACTTGCGCGGGCGTACCTTCTTGTCGAATGCATTCTTTATCCTTTGTTGATACAAACGCCCATGGCTCATGGCAGCCAAACGCTTACCTTCAATAAGGTTAAGTTGGTCGTAGCGTGCTTGAGCCCATTCTGACTCTTCTAGGCCTGACTCCGCCATTATCCTCTGAGAAGGAACCTCTACCTCAAATGGGAGTACTGCCTCCATCCCATAAACCAAGGAATACGGCGTTGCCCCAGTAGAAGTTCGCACCGAGGTTCTGTATACGTGTAGGGCGAAAGGCAACATCTCATGCCAATCTTTGTATGAAACTGTCATCTTTTGAACAATCTTTTTAATATTCTTATTCGCAGCCTCTACAGCCCCATTCATCTTTGGCCGATAAGGGGTAGAGTTATGATGCTGGATCTTGAAGTCTTCGCACATCTCCTGCATCATCTTATTGTTCAGATTGGTTCCATTGTCAGTAATGATCTTCCTGGGGAGTCCATATCGACAAATCAGCTCCTTCTTTATGAATCTAACTACCACATTCTTTGTGACATTAGTATAAGAAGCTGCTTCGACCCATTTGGTGAAGTAATCTATCGCCACAAGAATGAAGTGGTGACCGTTCGACGCTTTGGGTTTGATGGCCCCAATGACATCTATTCCCCACATGGAAAAGGGCCAAGGGGCGGACATAACATTCAAAGGATGTGGCGGAACATTAACATTGTCCGCGTATGCCTGACATTTATGACATTTCCTGACATGAGCGCAGCAATCGCTTTCCATGGCGAGCCAATAATAGCCGACCCTAAGGATTTTTCTGGCCATAGCATGCCCATTGGCATGTGTCCCAAAGGAACCCTCGTGGATCTCCTCAATCATGAAGTTCGCCTCTTTGGCATCTACGCATCGTATGAGGGTCATGTCGTGGTTTCGTTTGTACAGGATGGTACCACTTACAAAGAAACCAGTAGCCAATCTCCTCAACGTCCTTTTGTCATTGTTAGAAATTCCTGGTGGGTACTCTTTGTTCTCGACATACTGCTTGATGTCGAAATACCACGGTTTCCCATCCCGCTCTTCCTCTATTGCATAACAATATGCCGGCCTGCCTTGAGATTTGAATTCGATGTATGGCAGATCCCCGTGTGTGGCAAGTTGAAACATGGATGCCAGGGTGGCTAATGCATCAGCCATTTGATTCTCTTCCCGAGGTATGTGGTGGAAGGAAATGTCGTCAAAGTACTTGGCTAACCTCAAGATGTGATTTTGATAGGGTATCAACTTCGAATCCCTAGTTTCCCATTCTCCTTTCAACTGGCATATCACCAAAGCTGAGTCTCCATACACCTTGAGTAGTTTTACATCAAAATCAATGGCCGCTTGAACCGCGAGGGCGCATGCTTCGTACTCGGCCATATTGTTGGTACAATCAGAACCTAGTCTAGCCGTGAAAGGAATACACTGATCATCCGAGGATACAAGGACTGCCCCTACTCCGTGGCCCAAAGCATTAGATGCCCCATCGAAGCAAACAATCCATTTGTCTATGTCTTCGTGGGTCCGCTTCTCTTCAAACAGGGCCATGATATCTTCATCTGGGAACTCGGGGTGCATCGGTCGATAATCCTGGAGGGGTTGCTGGGCCAAATAATCCGCCAAAGCGCTTCCCTTTACCGCTTTTTGGGTGACGTAAACGATATCGAATTCAGATAACAGTACCTGCCACTTAGCGATTCGTCCCGTGAGGGCCGGTTTCTCAAAGATGTATTTCACGGGATCCATTTTGGAAATAAGTCACGTGGTGTGGCTGAGCATGTACTGCCTAAGCCGATGTGATGCCCACACCAGAGCACAACACGTCCTTTCCAGCATTGAGTAATTCATCTCACATGCGGTAAATTTCTTGCTCAGATAGTAGATGGCTTGCTCCTTTTTCCCAGAATCATCATGCTGACCCAACACGCACCCCATAGACTCGTCCAACACGGTCATGTACAGGAAAAGAGGTCTTCCTGTTACAGGTGGCATGAGCACCGGGGGATTCGCGAGACTCTGTTTTATCTTCTTGAAGGCCTCTTGGCAGTCACTGTTCCACAGGACCGCCTGGTTCTTACGTAAAAGCTTAAAAATGGGCTCACAGGTAGGGGTGAGTTGCGAGATAAATCTCGCGATATAATTCAACCTGCCCAAAAACCCTCGAACCTGCTTCTCCGTGCGTAGTTTCGGCATTTCAAGGATGGCCTTCACTTTCTCGGGATCTATCTCTATCCCTTTCTGACTTACGATAAATCCTAGCAGCTTCCCCGACTTCACCCCAAAGGTGCACTTGGTTGGGTTCAGTTTTAATTGGTATTTCCGCAACCTTCCAAATAGCTTACGCAGATTGACAAGGTGTTCGTCCTCAGTCCGAGACTTGGCAATCATGTCATCTACGTAGACCTCTATTTCCTTATGCATCATATCATGGAACAACGCCACCATGGCACGCTGATAGGTTGCCCCAGCATTTTTCAGCCCGAAGGCCATCACTTTATAGCAGAATGTCTCCCATAGGGTGACGAAAGTGGTCTTCTCTACATCTTCGGGTGCCATCTTTATTTGATTATACCCCGAGAAACCATCCATAAATGAGAAAAGGGCGAATTTGGCTGTATTATCTACCAATATATCAATATGTGGCAAGGGAAAATTGTCTTTAGGACTGGCTCGGTTCAAGTCCCGGTAGTCTACACACATTCGAACCTTGCCGTCCTTTTTCGGGACTGGAACAATGTTGGCCACCCACTCCGGGTACCGCGCCACAGCTAAGAAACTTGCATCAAACTGCTTCCTTACTTCTTCTTTAATTTTTAAGGACATCTCGGGTTTCATTCTTCGTAACTTTTGCTTAACCGGGGAAGACCCAGGATTCAAAGGCAACTTATGCTGCACAATGTCGGAATCCAGACCGGGCATGTCTTGATACGAACACGCAAAGACATCTTGATACTCTTCAAGAAGGGTTATCAAGCCTTGGCGGATAGGCGCGGTCATACCGGTTCCTACCTTTACCTCTTTCTTTTCCTCCGTGGTCCCCAAGTTTACCAATTCGGTTTCTTCTTGGTGAGGCTTCATTTCACGTTCTTCCTGAGCGACCAGCCTCTCTAACTCTGGTGACAAGACGTCCTCTTCCTCTTCCTCGTTTATCGTTTGGCTTATATCTCGATCGAAATCGATTGTCAAACCCTCGTTGTTAGGATCCTCAAAGAATCGACCCTCATATCTATACCAAACAAGACAAAAGAAACAAAAAACATGCAAAATGATATGAGAAAGGGTGGTACTGCAAGAACAGATGAAACAAGATCTCCTTGTTTATTTAATAAGGTAGGTTTCACAAAACAAAAGAGAACGGAAATCTATAGGCTCTAATTACATTGAATCAGCGGTATAGACTTCTGACTGGCTTATCACGCGCCAGTTCCCCACTTGGGAATCGGGGTGGCATGGTTGCACAAAACTTGGTGGGTCTTGAGGGAACTCCTCTTTTATTGCGGCCACCTCCTCCTTGGACACCATTCCAGCGCTGGTGAAACACTGGCTAATACGGTCGGGCCCTACCCTATCCGCCCAAAATCTTGACGGCACGTTCCTCCTCCCCGGCATCCCGGGTGCGTACCCTAATCCATACTTGTATGAATTTCCCTTGATATCGACCACGTCGGCATTCCCGAGGCAGTCCTTGCCAAGACCCATTCCGGGCTCAAATCCGTTCCTGAGCATAACACGTGCCACCATTATGGCCGCGTTGGAGAGAGAAGGTAGCGACGGACTTAGTTCCACCGAGGCGCAGCTCACCACCTCAAGGGATTGGAAAGCCGTTTCCAATGATTCTTCCGCCGCTTCTACGTACGGTGCGGAGGAGGGGCAGCTCACTAACTTATCCTCTTCACCCGACACTATCACTAAAAGTCCACCCACTGTGAACTTCAATTTCTGGTGAAGCGTTGAAGGGACCACTCCCAGGGCATGAATCCACGGTCTTCCCAAGAGGCAGCTATAGGCGGGATTTATATCCATTACTTGAAACACCACATTGCAAGTGTGGGGGCCTATCTGAATGGGAATGTCGATTTCCCCCATTACTTCCTGCCGAGTACCATCAAAGGCTCGCACCACCATCGAGCTCGGTTTTAAACGTGACGCACTAAAAGGAAGCTTTTCCAAAGTGGTCTTCGGCATTACATTTAAACTCGATCCATTGTCGATAAGTACCTTTGCGACAACGTGGTCCATACATCTCACCGACACATGTAGAGCCTTGTTGTGTCCTCTCCCCTCAACGGGAATCTCTTCTTCCTCAAACGCGATGTAGTTGTTGGTGGTTATATGATTAACGATGCCTTCAAAACCCTCCACTGAGATATCATGTGCTACATGGGCATCGTTAAGGACCTTCATCAATAGTGCACGATGAGGCTCGGAGTTTATGAGTAATTCAAGCAAGGAGATCCTTGCTGGAGTTTTATTCAGTTGCTCGACTACCTTAAACTCGCTTTGTTGGATGAGGCGGAGGAACTCATGGGCCTCTTCCAAAGTCACTGTTTTTCCTTGAAGACCTTCTTTCTTTTCGACCCCTCTTACCACTGGAGGATCTACTTCTTTCGAGGGGGTGGCTATGTCTGTGGGCTCTTGGACCATGGGCGATTTCCCTTTGGAGGGCAATTCCGCCGGGTGAGGGGAAGCGAACACCCGACTACTGCGGGTTACGCCACTGAGGCCGGTGATGTTGGTTACCTTAGCTTATAGGGAGTCAACTTCGGTTGCAACTCTTTCGCTGGACGCGGGAGGGGTATACTTCCACGGAACGACCTTATTACTTTGATATGAAAATAGCGTTGGCTTGGGTGCCGTCCGGGGGTATATGGGTGTGGAGCCGGTCCCTTTCCTAGTAAAACATATCACTAGGGCCTTGGGGGTTAGAGGAACCTTCTTCTCTTCCGACTGCATGCAAATTTGTGGTTCTTCCCTCCCTCCTATGGACACTTCAAGCTGCCCCCAGTCCATGAGCCGCTGAAGCAATTCTTCTACCACGGGACAGGTTTCCATGTCGTGCGACTCCCCGAGGTGAAATAAACATTCGTCCCTTTCGCCTCCGCCACGCGAGACCATGCACGCCGCTTGCAGTGATTGATAGATGAAGCGTCTAGAAGTAGCTATGTCTCCTAATCTCTTTGCCCGCGATGGCCCAGCCTCTTTGACGGTGTTCACGCTAGCCCCTCCATGACTAGCTAGCGGGTTGGTTTTAACATTTGGGCCTTCCTCCTGAAACGATAGCCAGCCGACACTAATCAGGTGCTGCACCTTATACTTGAACGGGATGCAGGAGTCAATATTGTGTCCGGGAACTCCACTATGGTACACACACTTGGCACCCGGGTCATACCACTTGGGGTAGGGTGGCTGGAGAACCTTCCCGGGTATGGCCACCACCAAATGATTCTCCAATAATGAAGGCCATAACTCGGAGTATGCCATGGGAATAGGAGGGAAGTTGTCTTTCGGGGGCGGGTGCTGTGCATATTTATAGGTCGCGCCGGGGGCTGTATTATTAACTGGCCGGGGTGCGGCTGGAGCTGTGTGTTGGGTCGGCGCTCTTTCTGCTGCGGGTGGTCCTTTTACTTGAGTCGGGAGGGAATTCCCGGCTCGGATTAAAAAATTTGGGGGATTGGGCTGGTATGAGCTTTGGATATTTTGGGGTGCTTTCATCCATGTTGGGGCGGTGGTGACCGCGTGGGCATCTCCTTCCTTTTTCCTCGCGCCCACTACTGGGGCTCTTCTGTTGTTGTTGGGGGCCATATTGGCAGCATATTCGAACTTGCCTTTTCGTAGTCCGGATTCAATCCTATCTTCGGCGAAGACGAGATCCGCAAATTTAGCTGGCATGTAACCTATCAGCTTTTCATAGTAGAACGTGGGTAACGTATCTACCATAATTGTGATCATCTCCCTCTCCGTCATGGGCGGTACGACTTGGGCTGCGAGATCTCTCCATCTTTGGGCATATTCCTTAATGGACTCATGCTCTCGTTTAGTCATACCCTGAAGCTGGTTCCGATCGGGAGCCATGTCCGTATTGTACTGGTACAGCCTAATGAAGGCAGTTGCCAAGTCCTTCCATGATCGGATCTGGGAAGCTTCCAGATTGGTATACCATGCTACAGCTGCCCCGGCCAAGCTGTCTTGAAAGAAATGGACCAACAATTTTTCGTCCGCAGAATACGCCCCCATCTTTCGGCAATACATCCGAAGATGCCCTTTCGGACATGTCGTCCCTTTGTACTTATCAAAGTCCGGTACTTTGAACTTGGGAGGAATGACGATATTGGGCATGAGACATAAATATGCTAAATCCGAGAATGGGTAATTGCCAAGGCCCTCGACTGCTCTTAACCTCTCTTCAAGCGCCTCAATCTTTCCCTTATCTTCCGCGAAGGGGACAGATTCTTTTACGGGTGTGGGTGAGGCCGGGATATGGCGGACTATGTTCGGTTGGGGTAGTTCATGTGGGGACAGATCTTTGAGGTGGAGCAGGGGGCCAAGATGGGTATCTCCTTCCCCATCGTCTTGCCCGGGATAGTCTTCATAAGGTGGGAGTTGCCCCTCGAAAGTAGGGGCTTGGCTTAAATCTTCCGGGGTGGCACGGGGGGTGAAGTCCGGAGGCAGGCCATAAGGATAAGCTTGCGGACTATACCTTCGACCGAACACGGCCGTGTTTCTGTCTAGGCCCGGATTCAAGGCGGGCTGCAGCACCAGCTCTGCTTCCCTAACTGTACTGGAGGCAGTTGCCGTGGCTTTATCCTCTATGGTTTTCTGGAGTTTTAACATGACCTCCGAGATGGAAGCCATTTGATCTTTTAAGGCCGATAGATCGGCCTTCATCTGTTCCTGCACGCCCTCTTCATTATCCATTTTTCTGGATCGAGTGTTATAGGGGTGCCTTGGTGTTTTCTTAGTTATGATGAAATTCCTAAAGAAATAAACAATGGTGAGTATGCCACCAAAACATGAGTATGCAAATGGATGATCGGAGCACTTGGATCCACCCCAAGGTTTTTAGATAACGTAATGAGTCCAGAACTTCTCATTTTATAAAAAGAACAAAGCTTTCATCTAGCCAAGATTATACAAAGGTGTTACAAGAGAACCTAACGATTCCTAATCATATGGGCCATCAAATCTATCATGTGTTGACAGTAATTGATTAGCCCATGAATCTCCTCGGGGGCAGTACACACTTCGGCCATGGCTTTTGCTTTGGCTAATAGACGCGGGAGGTCTTGACTTCCATTCAAGGTCAAGGCGAACCTATCCATCCACATAGTCGCTTCTTGATGCAGTGCATCAATCACCCTCCCTCTTGCTTCTTTTTCGGCATACGCTTGTGCAAAATCCTCCACTAGCTTTTGTTCATGGGCCATGGACTGGTTCAATTCTTCCTTGTATTGCCCTATGATAGCTAGCATGCTTTGCTCTGTGGCTTCCAAGTGTTGAGCCAAACTCCTTTTGGACCTCGCGCAAGCAACTAACTCCTCTTTTAAGATCATGCCATGCACCCGTGACCGATCTCTCTCCTCTCTTCGGAGCTTAAGCTCATTGTTGCTACCCCACAATGCTCCTCGGAATTTCTCTCGACCATATTCCTCCTTGCGGGCCCTTTTGGTTTCTTGTTCAAGGGCTCTTGCAGTGGCCGCGTTTTCCTCTTGTAACTCAGTGCACTCTTTCCGGATGTGTGTAGCAGCTGATTTGAACTTCTCCTTTGCGAGTCTTGCCTTCCCTAACTCTAATTTTAGAGCTCGGACTTCTTCATCTTCCTCCGGAGCTTCGAATTTCTCCTCATTGATAACTTTCAATTTGGAGAGCCAATCTAACCCTCGCGTATGAATTCTTAGCCATCCATGATAACCTCCGATGACGCCATTTCGGATGCCTCTAAGCTCCTTGTCTTTCCTCAACGGACTTCTCCACGCCTTGTGGACTCTTTGTATCGCCTTGAGACTTTGCGCGCCTAGATTCCTCACAAGGAAAGGCGAGAGACTCTCTTCGGTTGGCGCTCCCCTCATGGGATACCCTAGCTGTCTTATGGCGAGTGCGGGATTGTAATTAATACAACCCCTAGTCCCTATCAATGGAACATTATGGTAGTCCTCACACGAGAAGATAACTCCTTCCTTGCCTTCCTTCCAACGAGGAAACCAATTGATCGCGCTGCCCTCTATCCCAGCCAAATGTTGGTCCCAATCGACTCCTCCTTTTTCGGCGCATGAGCGATAGCTTTGAAGCGGACACGGGTGTCTCGTGTCTTGTCGGAATAGGTGTGAAATCAACCACACATAGAGAGCGGGTAAACAACAGACAATCCGTGCACTGTTTTTCTCACACCTCCGGTCAAAGGTGTCAAACAAATCTGCCAAGATAGCCACCACTGGACTTTCCTTGCTATGGTGATATGCGAGGAAAGCATCAATGGCGGCTAAGTCTACCAAACCGTCAATGTTCGGAAAGAGGACAACCCCAAAAATCAGCAAAGCTAAAATATCCGCAAACGGGCCCCACTTCTCTTGGCTCGCCATATCCCTTGCCTTGCCTTCCAAGTATTTCCGAGGCAGGCCCACTACGCCATTCCGAATTTGCTTCATGCGATCCAACTCTTTTGCTGAATCTCCAATGACAGCTGCAATCTTGCTCAAGGAAGGAAGAAAGCCGGAGAAAAGATACGGTTTTCTCCCCTCAAGAGGGCATCCTAATATCTCTTCAAACTCTTCAATAGTTGGCACCATTTGGAAATCCTCTAACGTGAAACACCTCAACGACTGGTCATAGTATTGGGCGAGGGATACAACAACTTCCGTAAATACCTCCGCTACGGTCAAATCTAGAATCTTCCCGTAAACTTTGCGGAAGGCTTGCCTTTGGAGGGGTCCCATCAATCGTCCCAATTCCTTGAGGCTAGTGACATCTAGACCTTTAACCTTGACTTGATAAAACCTTTTGCCGTTTGAATTTGTCCCCATCATTTACCTAAAAAGGGGGTGGATCAAGACTCCGACATGAATGATGTAATGCGTATGCATGAAACGGAAAGAAAACAACACAAAGGGGTAATTCACATATACGAGACCGCAGAGATCCAATTTTAATGCTACGTTTGGGCATGATGGCGCCTCGACGTAGCATTAAAAAGGTTACGTATTACCCTAAAGAAACCAAACATCACTATAAACTGGTGCTATTTACCCAAAAAATGCATGAGAACCAATGGCACGAAGCGTGTTTGCTCTTTTGCCCCTATTTGGGAACCTATAGGACAATATCTAGGGGTCTCTAATAACTACTCCCCAACAATTCATAACTCACACGGCTATTTTCTAGAGGTATCATCACTCAAGATAACAATATTGTGGCGGTATGGAATACCAGCGACAACACATTATAAAGAGAGAAAGCTCTAGACAAGGTTTCACTATTATCAAGCAAGTTAGAGACCTAGCATGATAATAGATTCACCTCCACTCCTTAAATTCCCATGAACCCGGGTATAGGGCCCCTTTTTTACTCAAACCCGTGGGTGCTTAGAATGCAGTGTAAAGAATGCGAAATAGACAACAATTATTTACATTTTACACAGTTCAACAAATGCACACACGAAGTTTCACAAATCCACAATTCCTTAAAATAGGCCTAACTCACAAAAATAGTCCCCAGTGGAGTCGCCAACTGTCGCAACGTGCCCTGTTGCGGGCGAGCGAAGGCGAGGCTCACGGGTGCGCTTTCCAAAGGAGGAAAGATGCGCGGAGTCGCCGCCAACGTTTATTTGTGGAAAACGTCGGGAAAACCAAAGGAAACCGGTCAAAATAAAAATTCTAAGTTCGGGAGTTGTATTTACGTTTGAGGAAGGTATTAGCACCTCTCACGTTTGTCTCGAAGGACAACAGCCTATTTTTTAGAATTGTGGAAATTGTATTACCTTAACTTTATTTCTTTTTATTTTTTGAGGTCGACAAAAGCGGGGCTCTTGCTCCTACGTACCCTCCATCGAAGAGGAAATCAGACCTACGTAGTTCTTTTTTATGCGTGAATCAAGTGATTGATTTTTTACTTGAGGGGTGATCATTTTAAGGCGTTGGACCTTAAAAATGATCCTTTTTACTTAGTAAGAAACTGAAATGATAAACTTTCAAAAACCTATTTTTGTGGACGAGCTTGACTAGGCGAGTTTGATTTTAGCCTTAGTTTCACTTTAGTTATTAGTCAATTCAATTAAGAATGAGAAATCCCAAAGAGAAAACGTCCGATTGATTTTTCGCTTTACTTTACTAAAAGGTATTTTTTTTATTATTATATTATTATTTTACCTCTTTTTTGATTTCCAACGTGGTTACGGCACGACCGAACGGTCGGAATTCATTTTAACCGAAATTAACGGATGATACAATTCAAACGATCGGTGGAAATTTATTTTATTTTTAGATTAAGCGAGAAATGACTTAAATAAATGGCTTAAGCACGTCAAAAGGGGGTATAAAAAGCGAATGAAAACGAGAATAAAAATACATGAAACAAAATGTGGACCACCACGGGTACATAGAATGAATTGAAAAGCTCGGTTTGAGGTACTTACCCGTTGAAGACTGAAGAACACGAAGAACAAACGATAAATGTTGAAGAACGGTCGAGAATCTTCGCGTAATTACTCACGAAAACGTTACGGAAGCGCCTTGACTTGGATTTTCTTCACGGAAATAATTTTCCTCAGCAATTTCGAGAGAGAGAGAAGTGCCAAGAAGGTTGAACCCTTTTCTTCTTCACTCCTCCCCCTATTTATAGCAAAATAGGGGAGGAGCTTGCCACCCAGCTCGCCCAGGCGAGCAAGGTTGCTTCCTCCAGAAGCAACAGCCTTCTGGAGGAAGGATCTGGAAGGCCCAAGTGGGCCAAATTGCTATTTGTACCCCCCTTTTTACTAAATACACCCCCTTCTATTTTTTTGGTAATTCTTTTTCCGTAACGTTACGAAACTTTACGAATTTCGTAACGATACTTATTTCCCTTCCGCAAGGTTATGAATCCTTACGGATTATGTATTTACTCTTTTTTAGCTTTCGAAGAAGTTACGGAAACTCACGGATTGCGCAAAACACCTCTTTTCGATTTCCGTCACATTACGGAATTTTCACGAATCGCGTAAGCCTGCTTCCTTTTGATTCTCGACACGTCTCGGGACTTCACATATTGTGCAACAAAAGGCGCCAAGTATCTCGAAGCGGTTAATCAAAGATTGTATATCATCAAATAATAATCCTCGGACGAAATTAGGGTATGACACATACATACATACACACACACACACACACACACACACACACACACACACACACACACACACACACACACACACACACACACACACACACACACATATATATATATATTATACACCACTACACATCTTTCAAATGTCAAAACATAATTCAGATTTTTTTTACATATATCTAAACTTGGGACTTACATGCCCAATCAAAAGATTCAAGAAATCAACTAAGGAAGAGTTCATAACAAAACACAACTCTCCCCCAAAATAAATTTCAATGTTATCACATCGGCTTGGCAGCTCCAACAAAAGACTTCCCTCCAAGTCACCTATTGCTGCTCATCTGCTCCCACGAACGAAAGTTCGAGATCATCACAAGCACCAATCACACGGTACAAAAATTGCAAATGTGAGTTTATTATAAAAGATCAACAAACACAAAAAGATAATGATTAACAAGAAAATAATAACAATGACCACAATCATTCTTAATAACTCATCGGTTCAACATACACTTAACAAACTAGTCATCAACTTTTCCATAATTCAAATCATATATGCTCAAAATGATGCATGTATCTGACTCGACTCTAAAATGAAATGTGGTACCATTTATCAGGAAATAGCCTAAGCATGTCCACATGACACTTTCACTTAGGAAAACTAGGTAGCAAGTGTCGAGGTCACCCTGTCATGTACAGGCAACTCCCCCCCCCATGGTGATCAAGCTGAGTCTTAAGAAAGTTCCAAACCAAGTGACATGCCCCCAAATATAAGTATTTTTCCTCATGAAAAACTACGATTACTTACTGACACACTTTTATTTCTCCTCTCAGTGTTGAATGTTGGAACCCTTTGTTTAGCCTCTCAATGCTAAAGGAAAACTATGGTATTCAAGACAAACTCTTATGCCCATTTAAAATTTAATAAAGAAGTAAATAGAAGAACAAATATAAAATTTTGGGCAGAGTCTCCTCTATAATTAAGACTTTTCCCAAAAATTCCAATCAATACAACAATAACATCATTGACAATTTCAATCATCAATAACAAACATATCACATCCTATTAGTTAAAAACACATTTTTTTTTTAAAACCAGCATGCACATCAATAACAATTATATCACATCCCATTAGTTAAAAACACAGTTTTTCTTGAAAACCAGCATGCACAGGGACAGACATACATCCCCATAATTGTGTTCCCTGACCCCAACTATGGTATCAAAAGCTGTAAACAAACAATAAACTCCTCTCACCTATCTATATCTCTCTATTAGTTCCTTGCAGCGTTGTTCTAAGATCTCTTAGGTTCACGTCCGTTCGTCCAAACGCAAAGCTCTATATACCAAATCAAAGATAATTTATTATAGATTTCAAAGACAAGGTTAATATTAACTTTTGGGGTCAAATACCCATTCAATTTAAAAAGGGGCTAAAGGAGTGTTTTGAGATTCATATCAAAGAGAGGTCATTTTGAAATTTTGATCATGTCACTGCGACTAGGGTTCAACAAATGTTACAAAAACAAAGTCTATTTTATAAAAAGGCAACTTTTACGTTGTCTCTTTTTCAAGGGTTTTTCAAAGGAAGTGTAAAAAATCCAATAAAGGTACCCAAGTCAGAAGAGATGCAAAGATAGGCTCAAACTAACATGGAGAAGGCTTAGAAATCATGGTTACCTCAAAGAAACCGCGAAGGAAGGATTGGAGGTTTCGTTCTCTAACGAATCCTCGAGTTGAGTTTTGAAGATTTCGCTCCGATTAAATTGTTCTTCTTTGTGCGGTGGTCCGACGGCAAGCAAAGGTGACTCATGGCAGTCACCTGTGGTCAATGGTGGTGGAGAAGGAGGTTGGGGTTGTCGCAACATACCCTTCAGCAGGAGGGCGAGGCGAAATAAAAGTGTGTCTTCCACAAAGGAGTTTGCGAAATAAAAGTGCGTCTTCCACCAACATTTATTCAAGGAAAATGTTAGAAAAAACCAAAAAGGAGCCTGCAAATTTTGAAAATAAGGGTTCAGGAGTCGTTTACGCATGGAGAAGATATTAGCACTCCACGCGCCCGTCACAAGGGACGATAGCCTTTGATCGAGTGTGCAAAACATGACTTCAAAATTATTTACTTTTTCCTTTTATATTTTTTTATTTTTTGGGGTCGACAAGGGTATTTCCCTTGCTCTTACGTATTCTCAAGTGCAATGAGGAATTCAGACCTACGTAGTTCTTTAAAACGAGAAAGTTGCGTGTTGAACTGGTTTTAGGCTTTTGAAGGATTCATTTTAATTAACGAAAACAAAAGGTTGTTAAGGCGTTGGACCTTGAACAATCTTAGGTGGCTTTAATGGAGAGAAATTCAGTTATATGTTGATTTTATCTCGATTTTTCTTATTAACTTTCAATCCCTTTAAAAGATGACTTGCGTCACTAATGATTGATTAAAACTTACTTTACAAAAGAAAAGAGATTAATGATAATAGAAAAAGGAGATGAAGATGCATAAAACAACAAAGAAGACCCCTAAGGGTGCATAGATCACATTCAAATCCTTAAAAACAAACACTAACCGAATGACGAATGAAGAACATTGAACGAAGAATGATGTAGAGGTTGATTATAGTCGCGATTCCGCAGCGCCTCGACTTCGTTTTCTCTTCTTTCATCTTCTTCTCCTTTATTTCTCTCAAAATCTCTCAATGCTGAATGTTGGAACCCTTTGTTTAGCCTCCCTCACGCCTATTTATAGCAAAAAATGGCCTTTGGGACCACGATAGCTCGCCCAGGCGAGCTGATGCTTCATCCTGAAGTAACTGGCTCGCCCAGGGGAGTTGCAGCTCGCCCAAGCAAGCTAGTTCCTTTAACCTTAAGCAATTTGGGGGCCCAGGCGAGCCAGAGGCTAGCCTGGACAAGCTAGGTCCATAAAACTTAGCAAAAAGACCCTTTTGCCCTTCATTTTTGGTATCTTTCGTGTTCCTGATCAAAACGTCGAACGATCTCTCGTTTCATGCGGTAACTAGTGTCGAACAGTGCAGTTTGGCTAGCGAGAATTAAAACATCGGCAAATGATAGTCCCCGGACGAAATTAGGGTCTGACAGTTGCCCCTCTTTACTTATCTTTTATTGAAAATGAAAAGGTAAGTAAAGATAAGGTCACTAATTTCATTCGAGCGATCTTGCTATCCGACCAGCAACTGGTGAAAACTAAGGAAGTGCAACCTATAAAAAAGAATAAACAGATATCGGCATGAAGTATCAAAAGTATTAAACAAAAGACGTTGTAGTCTTGCACAACAAAATATGAGACATTGAAGTCTTAAAATGTAAAGAATGAAGACATTGAAGTCTTGAAATGTAAAGACAGAAGACATTAAAGTCTTGAAATATAAAGACTAAAGACATTGAAGTCTTGAAATGTAAAGACAGACGACATTGAAGTCTTGAAATGTAAAAACAGAAGACATTGAAGTCTTGAAATGTAAAGACTGAAGACATTGAAATCTTGAAATGTAAAGACTGAAGACATTGAAGTCTTGAAATGTAAAGACTAAAGACATTGAAGTCTTGAAATGTAAAGACTGAAGACATTGAAGTCTTGAAATATAAAGACAAAAGACATTGAAGTCTTGAAATGTAAAGACTGAAGACATTGGAGTCTTGAAATATAAAGATAGAAGACCTTGAAGTCTTGAAATGTAAAGACTGAAGACATTGAAATCTTGAAAGGTAAAGATATAAGACATTGAAGTCTTAGAAGACATTGGAGTCTTGAAACGTAAAAGATTGAAGACATTGAAGTCTTGAAATATAAAGACTGAAGACATTGAAGTCTTGAAATGTAAAGATTGAAGACATTGAAGTCTTGAAATGTAAAGACAGAAGACATTGAAGTCTTGAAATGTAAAGACTGAAGACATTGAAGTCTTGAAATATGAAGACAGAAGACATTGAAGTCTTGAAATGTAAAGATAGAAGACATTGAAGTCTTGAAAGGTAAGGATAGAAGACATTGAAGTCTTGAAATGTAAAGATAGAAGACATTGGAGTCTTGAAACATAAAAGACTGAAGACATTGAAGTCTTGAAATGTAAAGACTGAAGACATTGAAGTCTTTGGAAAGTAAAAGGCAGAAGACATTGAAGTCTTGAAATGTAAAGACAGAAGACATTGAAGGCTTGAAATGTAAAGACTGAAGACATTGGAGTCTTGAAATATAAAGATAGAAGACCTTGAAGTCTTGAAATGTAAAGACTGAAGACATTGAAGTCTTGAAAGGTAAAGATATAAGACATTGAAGTTTTAGAAGACATTGGAGTCTTGAAACGTAAAAGACTGAAGACATTGAAGTCTTGAAATATAAAGACTGAAGACATTGAAGTCTTGAAATGTAAAGATTGAAGACATTGAAGTCTTGAAATGTAAAGACTGAAGACATTGAAGTCTTGAAATATAAAGACAGAAGACATTGAAGTCTTGAAATGTAAAGACTGAAGACATTGGAGTCTTGAAATATAAAGATAGAAGACCTTGAAGTCTTGAAATGTAAAGACTAAAGACATTGAAGTCTTGAAAGGTAAAGATATAAGACATTGAAGTCTTAGAAGACATTGGAGTCTTGAAACGTAAAAGACTGAAGACATTGAAGTCTTGAAATATAAAGACTAAAGACATTGAAGTCTTGAAATGTAAAGATTGAAGACATTGAAGTCTTGAAATGTAAAGACAGAAGACATTGAAGTCTTGAAATGTAAAGACTGAAGACATTGAAGTCTTGAAATATAAAGGCAGAAGACATTGAAGTCTTGAAATGTAAAGACAGAAGACATTGAAGTCTTGAAAGGTAAGGATAGAAGACATTGAAGTCTTGAAATGTAAAGATAGAAGACATTGGAGTCTTGAAACATAAAAGACTGAAGACATTGAAGTCTTGAAATGTAAAGATTGAAGACATTGAAGTCTTTGGAAAGTAAAAGGCAGAAGACATTGAAGTCTCTGAAAACTTTCACTAAAATATGAACACACTTGGTAAAGAAACAAACCCCTAAACCACTCAGATCAAACACACATTTTCCTTTAAAAAACGTGACAAATGAGGAATGAAAGTATACAGACAGAATTTCTCGAAACCAATAATGAGATTAAGACATTTGCTTTTTTGTTTCTAAAGGATCATTAGAAGAAACACTAGGTCCAACTGAATAGAGGAAAACCACACAAGGTGTATAAAGCTTCACACAAGCAAGTGTTTCATCTTAATTCCAAATCATAGATATGTCACAAATCAATTTTGCAAGTCATTTCCCATCAAATCAAGGATAATATGCATAATCATCATGGATCAATAAGACTTTCTAAGGTCGGACTTTGTAGGAAATTTGGTCTTCGTTGTGTAGAAGCAAGCTTCATGATGATGAATCAAGTTGATTCAAGTAGTTTTGATTATAACAAAGATGATGACAAAAAGCCCAAGAGAATGATTTCAAGATTGAGTCAACAAGATTCAAGAATCAAGAGAAGCTTGATTTCAAGATTCAAGAGAAGAAATAAAGAAGACTTCACAAGGGAAGTATTGAAAAGATTTTTCAAAAAATAAACATAGCACAGTTTTGTTTTTCAAAAGAGTTTTTCTCAAAATTTTCTAAGTTACCTGAGTTTCTACTCTCTGGTAATCGATTATCAGTTTCCTGTAATCGATTACCAGTAGCAAAGTTTGATTTCAAAAGCTTTTAACTGAATTTGCAACGTTCTAATTGTTTTTTAAATGGTGTAATCGATTACAATATATTGGTAATCGATTACCAGTGTATCTGAACGTTGAAATTCAAATTCAATTGTGAAGAGTCACATCTTTTTCATAAAATGCTTTGTGTAATCGATTACATGGTTTTGGTAATCGATTACCAGCGACAAGTTTTGAATAAAAAGTCAAGAGATGTAACTCTTCCAATGGTTTTTAGATTTTTCTCAAGGTTATAACCCTTCCAATGGTTTTCTTGACCAGACATGAAGAGTCTATAAAAGCAAGACCTTGATTTGCATTTCAACAATTTTTTACATCTTTTACACACAACCTTTGAACATCCTTTTGAACTTCTTCTTCTTCTTCTTCTTCTTCTTCTTCTTCTTCTTCTTCTTCTTCCTTTGCCAAAAGCTTTCTAAGTTTTCTGGTTTCCAAACCTTGTTCTTTCACAGAAAACAAAAGTGTGTTATATCTTTTCATTATCTTCTCCCTTTGCCAAAAATAATTCGCCAAGGACTAACCGCCTGAATTCTTTTTGTGTCTCTCTTCTCCCTTTTCCAAAAGAACAAAGGACTAACCGCTTGAATTCTTTTGTATCTCCCTCCTCCCTTTTCAAAGAATTCAAAATGACACAGTCTGAGAATTCTTTTGATTCTTCCCTTTCCCTTAAACAAAAGATTTCAAAGGACTAACCGCCTAAGATATCTTTTGTTTCCCCTTCACAAAGTTTCAAAGGACTAACCGCCTAAGAACTTTGTCTTAACACATTGGAGGGTACATCCTTTGTGGTACAAGTAGAGGGTACATCTACTTGGGTTGTTGTAACTGAGAACAAGAGAAGGTACATCTCTTGTGGATCAGTTCAAGTGGAGGGTACATCCACTTGGTTGTTCAAAGAGAACAAGGGAGGGTACATCCCTTGTGGATCTTTGCTTGTAAAGGATTTTACAAGGTTGAAAAGAAATCTCAAGGACCGCAGGTCGCTTGGGGACTGGATGTAGGCACGGGTTGTTGCCGAACCAGTATAAAACTCTTGTGTTTGTCTTCTTCTTCCCTACATTCTTTAATTTCCGCTGTGCACTTCAATTATCGCTTTTACTTTTGGTTAAGTTTCTATTTATGTTCTTTACTTTCTTAACATTATAGTAAAAGCCTAATTGAATTTAGTAACATTAAGAATGATAGATTTTTTAATTAGTAAAGGTTCATTAATAATTAATTCAACTCCCCCTTCTTAATTATTCTGAGGCCACTTGATCCAACAGGTTGCTCTGGTCTTTCCCCCCTTTTTTTTCTGTGTGAGTAGGAGATCAGGCACAAAGATTTGGTTAGTAACTTAAACGGGTGATCACTTCCTACCCCCTCATGTCTTAACCAAGTTACTATTGTTATCCCTCATTTTTACTCTTTACAACAACTCTGGTAAAAATCATGTCTGACTCAAAAGGCTTGCAAATGGCAAAAAATAATGTATATTGAGACAGTTGTTTGGCCAATGGCTTAGAAAGAAATGAATGCCCAGATCACCTCCATGAATCACATGTTATGATAATTAGAAATTCATGCAAAATCAATCGTAGAACATACCCATGCAGACACTTAACATAAAATTTGTGGTCACGCGATCACTAAGGCTTAGGGTCTATTTCCACATTCAGATCACATCAGTGTTTCAACAATTGTTCTTTTATAAAGTCCATGCAAAACATCCAAGCCCATTTTGGTATTCGGGAAAGTCTTTCATTATTTTCACCTTCTAGGTACACATTTTTTTTCAAAAACACTTTTGCTGCATTTTGATCCGCAAACTTTCCGAAGAAAACTAGTGATTGTTTCTTTCTAAAAGCATGTTAGTTTTAGAAAAATTTTGAAACCTAGGCAAAGTTGTAATCCAAGACTACCCTATCAAAAGAACAAAGGGCACACGAAAAAATAGAAATGAAACCATGCATAAGTTTTTTTTTGTTTCAAACAATCATCACAACAAAATAACATAACAAAGTACTAAAAGCGATAACTAAAATAAAGACAAGTTCACAAATTTAGAAGGTCCTGGTCAAGAGACTCGGTCCCCTCAAAGGAAGAAATCCATCACATTTGCTATGTCTCCGTCTTCCTCAGCTCCGTCTTCATCTCCTGAGGCCTCGGTGGGACTTGCCCCAGCTTGAAAATTAGGTATGTCCCCAGGCCATGCAATAGTGGCCCTGAACTACTTGGGAGTAGGCCACGGGTAAGGGTTGGGGTCCTAGCGCTACTGGTGCAGTGTATACTGGTAGAAGCTATCGTTCAACTGCACCTAGTCTCTATGGTTTGTCATCTACTGGTCAGCCAAATGCTGCATGTAGAGCTCCATCCTCTACATGTGAGCTGAGATGGACTTCAGAGATGGTGGCTGATGTAGAGGTGTCGGTGGTACATCTGCAACCGGTTGCTGCTGCTGGTCCTGCCTCGACTATTGTGCCTGCCTTGGCATGCAATATTCTCAATGAAAGACCTGTTAATGGGAGGCCGGATGAGCTTTGTGGGTGTAATCGATACCCCATAGAGCTGACAAAGACCAACTGTTATATGGCATCCGAGATAAGCTGGGTATCTCGAAGGTGCGATGCCTATAAACTGGTAGATGGCATCCGAGATAAGCTGGGCTACATGAACACTAATTTGGGTCAGGATAGCGTAGACCAACTGGAATTTAGGTAATGGGAGATCAGAATTATGGTCACTGGAAAGGATGCTGTTGAGGAGAAGCGTCATCCAGATCTGGGTCAAGGTGGTCATGCTAGTGCGCATGATCCACACCCGCCTTCCTATCACGCTTCATGCAAAGTCCTATCCCAGAGAGCACATTAGTTGGCCTATGGCCTCCTCATCAAAACTTGAGACCTGGCTTCTCTCGGTGTGCTCACAACGCTGCCCCTCCTCTAGGACCAACGGATGCCCTAGGAATTGGTTGATAGCATCTTCATCATAAGGGATCCATTGGCCCCGCACCCAGGAGCGCTTATCCATGACTCCTTCTTCAGTGGGCCAGGCATTTGCATTGAACTCCATGACTATCTAAGGGTCATACTTAGCCATGGGCTCTGTCAGTTCGGTCCACCGCCTCCTGGCAATCTCCACCTGCAACTCTGTGTACTCCTTTTCTCTTAGTTGGACCCGTCTTTCTTTGAGGAAAGACCATCCCTTGATTGCTTCGAAACGATGCTGATGCTCCTCACTTCGAAAATGGTGTCCGTCAAACTCAATCTCCACTTGCAAGGCTGCACTAGATCCCTCCTCTGCGGTGGCCTTCCTAGCCCTTTTAGTAAGAAGCTTCTTTGGAGCCATTGCCTACAACGACACATCCATAAAAAAGTTAGTTTGCATGAAATATGTAATCATTATTTTAGTTATCCTAAGTATAGCTAGCAAGAAGTCAATCAACTTTGTGAGGTTTTTGCTAATTGCATGTGTTACCGTACAACAAATCACAACTCAACGCGCATTATTTCGAAAGAAAGAAATTAACATCCTACAACAATTTAGGCGCAATGTGCCCATCATAGTGCAACAAGTTTAACCAACAATTAGACCAATTCGAACCAAACAATTTTAAGCATTCAAGTAACTCATGTATTTGCATTTAAAGCAATGTCTAGATTTCCAAGCTTAGTTCATGCTCTTGACATTTAATCTATCAACCTAAGTTGATCATACATCTAAAATGATGCCTGGACATGCATAAAGCTCATTACTCATTCAAACTTCAAAACAACACATGGAATAGTCATTGTGGCATTTCATCAAACAGCTGGTGTGCGCATGTTAAAACATGTATAAATGAGGGATAAAGAGCAATATGACATGTAAATTTACAAAAGAATCAAGGGTAGGCCTAGAGCCATCCATTGCCACCACCAATCCAAGCCTTTTGATCATGGGTTTACACATAACTTATCTCACAAATATTGCAAAGAAAACAACAAATAAAGCACCAAATACCACAAGGAAGAAGTAAAAATAGATAGAGATGGATGGCACTTACTTGAGTGGGATGAGTGGAATGCAAGAATAATTGAGACAAATATGCAGAAAAAGCTTGAAGTTGGTGCAAAAATGGTGGTTTCCATGGGTCTTGGGGAGCCTTTGGTGAGTTTTGAAGAAAATGGGGGAAGATGGAGTGAAATCTGGCCTCACCCCTCCCCTTTTTTATTTTTTTGTCAAACCCTACTCACCCAGGCGAGTTGAATTTTTTTTTTCAAATTTTTTTTTGCAAAGTTTTTGTTATCATTGTTATTATATATATTTCTTTCTAAAACTTATAACCATGTGTAAGCCTTAGGCGAATTTGAGAAAAAGAATGATCTTAACTCGCGACAGAAAGCATAAAAAGAACATAAAATTAAAGAGCAAAGTTTAGAAATACTAGGTTGCCTCCTAGGAGCACTTTTTAAACATCTTTAGCCGGACGTGGGGTTATGGTCAGGGCGTCACCATCTCAACCTCCCTACCTTCTTTCCTTGATCGTGAGCAGATCTGATCATGGACCTAGCACCTGTTGGCACCTGCCCTAATGCTTTGACAAAGAAAGTGTTAACATGCAAATGTGAAGAAATGGTACGAGATGCTTGTATCACCCTTTCACTTGCCCCTAGGTTTACCCAAATTGGTGTGGCACTGACCATCAACCAAAATGATCCTTCATTCATTTTTGGCGTTGCAAAATACTCGATGATGAGATGCAGATGCATGCATGCATGTTTATGATCGAATGTAAAGTGTAATGATTACAAGTGTTGTGATTTTTCGTTGTCGTGTTCAATTTTACTTAACGCGTACGACACCTCTGCAAAACGTGCTGAATGGCTCTGGAATACTGGTGGTATAAGTGAGCAAGAAAAATGAGGGTGTATGTTCATGTCCAATGGCAATAAAAAGTGCAAAGGACACAATACTAGAGGGAGAGACATAAATCATTAATCCATATTTATTAATGTTGCGATTATTGTTTACAAAAAAAACTTAAGACTTGGAGATCCTAATGAGTCCTTGAGAAGGTCCAAACATTGAGCCTTTGAAATGCCCCAAGCATTACACGTAATATCGTTTGACGATGTCGGAGTTCACAGGGGAAGGAAGCTCTTCATCATCCATGTTCATGAGCAACAACGCTCCTCCTGAGAAATCCTTCTTCACCACAAGCAATCCTTCATAGTTTGGGGTTCATTTCCTTCTGTGATCCTTTCGAACCTGCAACACTTTCTTTAGAACAAGGTCCCCCTCGCTGAACTTACGCAGGCACATTCTTTTGTCAAAAGCATTTTTCACTCTACTCTGATATAATTGCCCATGGCTCATGGTAGCCAATCTCTTACCCTCAATAAGATTTAACTGATCAAAGTGTGCCTGGGCCCACTCGGATTCTTCCAATCCCGACTCTGCTAGGATTCTCAAAGAAGCAACCTCCACCCCAAATGGGAACACCGCTTCCATCCCGTACTCCAAAGAGAACGGGGTTGCCCCAGTAGATGTGCGCATAGAAATCCGATAACCATACAGTGCGAAGGGAAACATCTCCTGCCAATCCTTGTATGATACGGTCATATTCTAAACGATCTTCTTGATGTTCTTATTGTCAGCCTCAACTGCCCCGTTCATCTTAGACATATAAGGCATGGAGTTATGGTGTTGGATTTTGAAGTCCTCACACATTTCCTTCATCATCTTGTTGTTTAAATTAGTGGCATTATCAGTGATGATCTTCCTGGGTAACCCATATCTGTAGATTATCTTATTCTTAATGAATCTAATCACCACATTTCTAGTCACGCTAGCATATGAACCTGCTTCCACCCATTTGGTAAAGTAATCGATGGCATCTAAGATGAAGCGATGCTCGTTTGAAGCATTGGGTTCGATGGCCTCGATCACGTCTATGCCCCACATTGAGAATGACCACGGTGCTGCCAACACATTCAATGGTACAGGTGAAGTATTAACATTATCAGCAAAGGTCTAACACTTATGGCATTTTCTCACATGAATGCAACAATCATTCTCCATGGTGAGCCAGTAATACCCCACCCTCAGAATCTTTCAGGCCATGGCATGTCCATTGGCATGCGTACCAAAGGATCCCTCATGCACCTCCACTAGCATCGACACATCGAAGCAACACCATGTCATGGTTTCTTTTGTACAAGATATTTCCACTCAGGAGGAAACCGGCTGCCAACCTTCGTAACATCCTCTTGTCATTGTCAGAGGCCTCAGGCGGGTATTCCTTGTCTTCAATGTATCATTTGATATCGAAGTACCAAGGCTTACCATCATCCTCCTCTTCTATCAAACAATAATGCGCAGGCTCACCACGACATCTGAATTCGATATATGACAAATCTCCATGCGGGCTCACTTTGAACATGGACACTAGAGTGGCAAGGGCGTCGGCCAACTGATTTTCCTCTCTAGGAATGTAATAAAATGATATGTCATCAAAGAGTTCCATCAATTTCCTGATGTAAGCCTAGTAAGGCACCAATTTGTGGTCCTTGGTCTCCCATTCACTTTCAACTGATGAATCACCAATATCGAGTCCCTGTATACCTTGACTAACTTGACCTTAAAGTCAATCGCTGCTCGAATCCCAAGGGCACATGCTTCATACTCCGCTATGTTGTTTGTGCAATTGAAGCACAACCTAGCCATGAAAGGTATATATCATTTATCTAGGGAAACCAATATTGCCCCAATCCCATGGCCTAGTGCACTAGATGCACCTTCAAACCACACAATCCACTTATCCCTGTCCTCATCTTCGACATCCTCTTCAAACAAGGTCATGATATCCTCATTAGGGAATTCTGGATGCATAGGCTAATAATCATTGATGGGTTGTTGAGCTAGATAATCCGCCAAGGCACTCCCTTTTACTGCCTTCTGAGTGACATAGACAATATCGAATTCTGACAACAGAACCTGCCACCGAGCTATCCTTCCAGTGAGAGCAGGCTTTTCGAAGATGTACTTGACGGGATCCATTTTGAACACCAACCAAGTAGTGTAACTCAGCATATACTGCCTCAAACGGTGAGCTACCCACACCAAGGCACAACACGTCCTCTCTAGCAAAGATTAGTTCATCTCGCATGCTGTGAACTTCTTGCTTAAGTAATAGATGACCTGTTCCCTTTTTTTGGATTCGTTGTGTTGTCCTATCACACACCCCATCGACTCATCTAACACTGTAATGTATAGGATAAGAGGTCTTTTAGGCACTGGTGGCACGAGCATAGGAGGATTCATCAAACACCGTTTAATCCTTTCAAATGCCACTTGACAATCATCATCCCATTGGACAAACTGATTTTTATGCAATAATTTGAAAAGAGACTCGCAGGTGGCGGTTGACTGTGATATGAATCTCATTATGTAGTTCAACCTTCCCAAGAAACCTCGGACCTGCTTCTTGGTACATGGCTCGGGAATTTTGAGGATTTCTTTTACCTTGTCTAGATCCACCTCTATCCCTTTCTAGCTAATGACAAAGTCGAGCAATTTTCCAGATTTTACCCCGAACGTACACTTTGCAGGATTCAGCCTTAACCTGTATTTACGTAGTCGCCCGAACTACTTCCGCAAATTGACTAGGTGTTCCTCCTCCGTCCTTGATTTGGCGATCATGTCATCCACGTAGATCTCAATTTCTTTATGCATCATGTCATGGAATAATGCCACCATGGCTCATTGGTACGTTGCCCCAACGTTCTTTAGCCCAAATGACATCACCTTGTAGCAGAAGGTTCCCCATAGTGTGATGAAGGTTGTCATTTCCATATCCTCTGGTGCCATCTTTATATGATTGTAACTTGAAAACCCATCCATGAAGGAGAATAGGGCAAAGTTGGTCGTGTTATCTACCAGAACGTCAATGTGCGGTAAAGGAAAGTTATCCTTTGAACTGGCTCAGTTCAGGTCCCGATAGTCTATGCACATTCATACCTTTCCATCCTTTTTAGGGATCAATATGATATTGGCAACCCATTCTAGGGATTGAGCAACGGACAAGAAACCGGTGTCGAATTGCTTCTTCACTTCCTCCTTCATCTTTAGGGACATCTCGGGCTTCATTCTCCTCAATTTTTGTTTTACCGAGGAGCACTCAGGGTTCAAAGGTAGCCTGTGCTGCATGATATCTAAGCTCCAACCAGGCATATCCTGGTAAGACCAAGTGAAGATATCTTGGTAGTCTCGCAACAGGGCCGCTAACTCCTCTTGGACGTTTGCGGACATACAAGTGCTGACCTTGACCTTTTTCCTCTCTCCACCAATGCCTAGGTTCACAACCTCTGTCTCTTCTCGGTGTGGCTTCACCTCCCTCTTCTCTGGGTATACCACCAAATGCTTGCCCCTTAGTGGCATACCCGAGGTAAGGCTTGAAATCGGCCAGAGCGTGGTCTCAGGGTACCTCATGCGTCTCCCCCATAGGTTGAGCGACATGTGCATGCCCAGACTAAGGTTGTTGGCTCTCAAGGGGTATAGGAGTGGAGTGGTCGATGTTCTCATCAGGCACATGTACAAAATTGGGTGGTGTATAGGTGGGAGGCAGGACATACGGTGGGAACGGATGCTTGCTCTGAACCTGCACAAAATGAGGGCCACTCGTACTTCCTAATACTTTGCCACCGTGACTTACCATGTCTAGGATTGGACGACTTACTAGATTCACACCAGATGGGTGGGTCGGGTCCGCCTCAATGGTGGCACTTGTGGTGGCGACTGGAGCTGCATTGACCTCCATCATATTCCTCATGCTCAACATGGCCTCCATCATGGTGATCATTTAGTCTTTTATGGTGTCCATGTCGGCCTTCATTTGTTCTTGAACTTCCTCTACCTCGTTCATGATTCTAGCCCTGGTGCGCATTCGGTAAGGGTGTCGTAAAACATGTTTGTTATTTTTGGTTACTATGATTACTTTTTGATGACGACAATGACTATTAAAAACAAAATGCAATGAGTAATGCAACAACTAACTAAACACGAATGCAGAGAATGATAGGTTGCTAAAGTATTGAATTCACACAGGACATTCCGTAGAACATGGGGTCGAATCAATCTAGATTTTCATTAAAACAACATTGCCAATTACATCAGAGCCAAAGCATAAATACAACACAGACGCCTCAACAATTCATAATTACGTGGGTCATTCGTTTGACCATGTGTTGGTAGTAATCGAAGAGACCGTGAACTTCATCGGGAACCGAGTACATGTCAGCTGTTGTCTTGGCTCTAGCTAACAACCTTGGAAGCTCTTGACTATCATTCAGAGTGAGAGTGAATCTATCCATCCATTTCATAGCTTCCCCATGCAATAACTCTATCACCCTTTCTCTCGCTTCCCTTTCAATTTGCAGAGTCGATACCTTTGCCTATTCATCTTCTAGCCACTGCCCATGACTACCGTCTAGGTTCACCTTTTCTTTATATTGATCGATGATTGCCAACATATTCTCTTCGATTTTGCACAATCGTTTCATCAAACTTCTCTTCGACCTCTGGCAACTCTTCAATTTATCCTCAAACACCATGATTTCCATCCTTGATTTGTCCCTCTTGGCCCTTCTAAGTTTGAACTCGTTACTACTACCCCACAAAGCCCCTCAAAACTTATTCATGCCTCATTCTTCTCATCGGGTCCTTTTTGTTTCTCGCTCTAACGCTTCGACCGTGGTCATGTTGATGTCTTTCAGCTCATCACACTCTTTCCCAACCCTAGTGACTGCCTGATCGAGGTCGTACCCGAATCAAATAAACATGAAAATGCAGTAACTAGGAAGTGATCCTAGGTCGTTTCCCAACGAACAATGATAAACCAAACATTCATAATATACTTGTAGTAACAGTAACGATTGGGGGGGGGGGGGTTTGTTTGATTTGTGATTTAAGGAGCAGAACAAGTAAACTGGAATACGAAACTAATAATATTAAAAATGGGTTGTTTCCTCTGATTCAGAAGCCATTCTCTTATCCTGGGTTATGGAGAATTCGTCCCTAACAGTTAACTACTTAATCCAACCCTATTTCAATTTACTAAGCGAAAATCAACTTAGGGTTGTCAATACGTGATTAGGCACCACATACACCAGTTAGCCTTTCGTCCATTAAGCATGAACGCAAGTTAGGCTCAGAGGCAATTAATCGAACACGAAGCGTGCACTGATTAATGTTCACGAATTTGGGTTAACTAGTGAAGGGGAAACTGCCAGGGAACCACATTATAAACGAAACCTCAAAGAGAGTTGGGCTTCGTCCTCAAAAGGAAACAACACCAGAATATTTAGCCTTCCATAGATTCAAATAGAAAACGTAAATGAAACATGAAGCAAAAACGTAAATAAACAGAAACGTAAATGAGACAGAAACGAAAATGAAAACAGAAACGTAAATGAAAGTAGAAGAAGAAACAAGAACGAAATTGTAATTAGAAACAGGAAATGGAAAATTGCATTAAGAACGAAACAGCAGCATTAAGAGCAAAACAGTAGCATTAGAACAGAAAAACTCCAAAACCATAAACCCTAAGCTCTGAATAATAGTCTAACAGAATAGCCTTCACAAGTCCCAAGGCTGCTATTTAAAAAGAGTCACTCAGAGTCACTGGGCCCTATTACAATACTCTGGCCCAAAACGAAATAAACACTGAACCACATAAAATAAGATTGTGAAATTTCCTAATTAAAAATTAATTAAGGTAAGCGCCGCTTTATTTGCCCTCTTCAAGTCCACAACCAAAATCCGGATTAAGCCCAATGTTTCATTAATTCCTGAAATTAGATTAAAAACATCAAATTAGCTAAATGAGCCCAAATAATAAAACTGCCTAATTAATTGACAATTAATACCAATCAGTAATTAAAATGGTGCAAAAAGGGTTTAGAAAATAGAAGAAAATGATGGCACATCACTGCCGTTTTCAACTTCTCTTTCGCCACTCTTGTCTTTTCGAGCTCTACTTTCAAAGCTTACACTTCTTCATTTTCCTCGGGAATTTCAGCCTCTTTCCCACTTAGACTTTTTTGCTTTGGGAGCCAAGTTATCCCTTACGCTCTAGACTTCAACCACTTGTGATAGCTGCTGATGATGTCGTTGCTACTTCTCCTAAGCTCCTTATCTTTTCTTTCCACTCTATTCCATGCTTTACGGATTCTCTGAAGTATCTTCGCATTAGCTTCATTGAAAACTCATGCGATGAAAGGCGCGATGATTTCCTCCGACGACGTGCCTCTCATAGGGTAGCCTAACTGTCTTATGGATAGCATGAGATTATAATTAATTCAACCCTTTATCCCTATCAAAGGGACATTTGGGAATCCCTCACATGAGCATAACACTCCTGCCTCTCCTTCCTTCCACCACGGGAACCAGCTAATCAACACTCCTGTCATGCCTGCCAAGAGTTCTCCCCAATTTGCTTTACCCTTTTCGGAGCACATGCGATGACTTTGTAGAGGACAAACAAATCTACCTTCACGATAAAAGATGTGGGATACCAACCATACATAAAGAGCAGGCGTACAACAGACAATTCTCGCACTGCTCTTCTCGCACCTCAAGTCGAACGTATCATATGCATCTGCTAAAATAGTGATGACGGGGCTTTCCTTGATGTGGTGATAAGCAAGAAAGGCGTCGATCACTGCTAGATCCAGTAGTCCATCCATATTCGGAAATAGTATAGTCCCAAACACTAATAGTGCTAATATGTCAGTGAAAAGGTCCACTCCCCTTGATTTGCCAAAGCTTTTGCCTTCTCCTCCAAGCGCTTCCTTGGTATCCCTACCACCCCATTCCTATCTTGCTTCACTCGGTCTAGCTCTTGTTCTGAGATCTTAACCACTTTTGCTATTCTTGCCATAGAAGGATAGAATTCGGTAAAAGAGGTACGGCTTCCTTCCCCCTAATGGGCATTCTAAGATCTCCTCAAACTCTTCTATGGTTGGTGCCAACTAAAAGTCCCCAAAAGTGAAGCATCTGAGTGATTGGTCATAGTATTGAGTAAGGGATGCGATGGCTTCAATGAACACTTCTACCATTGCCAGATCCCAGATCTTCCCATATGCCTTGTTGAAGGCTTGATCCATCCGCCGCCCTAGTTCTCGCAAGCTGGATAGTTCTAGATTTTTGACTTTGACATGATAGGACCTTTTTTTAAAAAAAATGGCACTTGGTCCGACCCCATGTTTGCGAGAATGAAATTTCTGGTGACCAATACTTCAACACCCTATCATAGAGGATATATGATGAATGCATCAGGGCATGGTTATGCTATGCATGACAAACGAATTTATCAACTGACACAAGACGCTCGAAAGACCATCTTTTCTTATCCACAATGCATTGGGCATCATGGTTTGTTTGCATATATTACCATGGTACCTAATGCATGCAGTTAAGAAAGCGGTATAGACTTTCTGCTTCTTTGTGACTTTGATGATGAAAAAAGAATGCAAGGCATGAGTAACAACATGAAGAAATATGCATGAGTGAACATAATGACTAATGGCAACATAAGGTATATGGTTGGTAGCACAAAGAAACATGCTAGACGAGTGAGCATGATAACATAATGACTTGGTGCAAAAATGCCACGTGTGAACATAATAAAAATGATAAACATAGGAATGATGCATACTATTATGACGTATAAAGATATGCATGACTAGATCAAGGAAACAAGACATAGTGAGTTTGTTCCGTGTCCCTAGTTTAGGATCCTAATGGAAGGGATCAAAACTTCGCTGTCTGGTGATAACTCCCAAGGGTAGTTGTATGTAACTTTCAAGGTTTCTAGAGATATCATCCTCTTTGGTAACAATGTTGTGGCCGTAGGGACTACCAGTGACAACATATCATCAAAAGAGGAAAACTCCAGATGAGGCTTCACTGTTATCAAGCTAGTCGGAGACCCAGCATGACCACAGATTGACCTCCACTTCCTATGTATCACATAGACCCGGGTATAGGGCCTAATACCTCAATGTGTGTGCAAAGGTGTAGGTGCCATGTGTGCATAGAACGAACAAATATTTCTAACTACGAATGTAATAGATAGATAGACACACAAAACACAATAACACAACGAAGGTTATATACAAATATGAACGACACAAAAGGTAGAAGGGAAAAGGGAACATGAATAAAGAAAAAGTCATGGTAAAAATGCACGCTCAATTAAAAGGCTTAACTCTCTAACAAAGGTCCCCAGTGGAGTCGCCATCTATCGCAACCTACCCTTCGGCGAAAGGGCGAGGCGAAATAAAAGTGCATCTTCCACAAAAGAAAAAAACACGCGGGAGTCGCCACCAACTTTTATTAGAGGAAAACGTTATAAAAAAACCAAAAAGGGATATGCGAATTTTGAAAATAAGGGTTCGAGAGTCGTTTACGCATGAGGAAGGTATTAGCACCCCACGCGTTCGTCACAAGGGACGACAACCTTTAATCGAGTGTGCAAAACATGACTTCAAAATTATTTACTTTTCCCTTTTATATTTTTATTTTATTTTTTAGGGTCGACAAGGGTGTTTCCCTTGCTCCTACGTATCCTCAGGTGCGATGAGGAATTTAGACCTACGTAGTTCTTTAAAACGAGAAAGTTGCATGTTGAACTAGTTTTAGGCTTTTGAAGGATTCTTTTTAATTAAAAAAAACAAAAAGAAATTGTTAAGGCGTTGGACCTTGAACAATCTTAGGTGGCTTTAATGGAGAGAAATTCAGTTATATGTTGATTTTATCTCGCTTTTTCTTATTAACTTTCAATCCCTTTAAAAGATGACTTGCGACACTAATGATCGGTTAAAACTTACATTACAAAAGAAAAGAGATTACCAATGATAGAAGAAGGAGATGAAGATGGAAAAAACAACAAAGAGGAACCCTAAGGGTGCATAGATCACATTCAAATCCTTGAAAACAAACACTAACCAAATGACGAATGAAGAACACCGAATGAAGAACGATGTAGAGGTTGATTATAGTCGCGATTCCGTAGTGCCTCTGCTTCGTTTTCTCTTCTTTCTTCTCCTTCACCCTTATTTCTCTCAAAATCTCTCAATGCTGAATGCTAGAACCCTTTACTCAACCTCCCTCACGCCTATTTATAGCAAAAAATGGCCTTCAGGACCATGGCAGATCGCCCAGGTGAGCTGAAGCTTGCCCAGGTGAGCTGATGCTTCATCCTGAAGTAATTGGCTCACCCAGACAAGTTGATTCCTTCAGCCCTATGCAATTTGGGGGCCCAGGCAAGCCAGAGGCTAGCCTGGGTGAGCTAGGGTCCAGAAAACTTAGCAAAAAGACCCATTTCCCCCTCCTTTTTGGTATCTTTCGCGTTCCTAATCAAAATGTTGAACGATCTCTCGTTTCATGCAGTAACTGGTGTTGAACAGCGCAGTTCGGCTAGCGAGAATCAAAACATCGGTGAATGATAGTCCCCAGACGAAATTAGGGTCTAAAAGGGGTGTTGGGGGAGGGTTTAGGGGAAGAGAAGGAGAAATAAATAGCTCTTTTATGCTGCTGGACGTATTTGTAGCCTGCAACACTCGCTCAGGCAAAATTTGGCTTGCCTGGGCGAGCTGATCCAGCTCAGATTTTACTTCTTCGGTTAAAATATCATATCTCATAACCAACATGGTATATTGCATATCCCAACGGTCAAAATGTGTGAAATTGGGTTGCAAGCCTACATCCCAAATTGGAAAGCAATCCAACGGTTAACAAATCCAAGATTGTGGTTTTAGTGGAAGAGATTTAAGTAAAACTTGAAATCTCATAATTTAAACCTAAGTCAATTAAAGTCCACATAACTCAACATCCACATCAAGCAGATCACACATGTATAATTCACACAATACCTTAACTCATCCAAATTAATCAAGTAATCAAATAACACAAGAAAAAAAATCAAACATTTATTTTCAATTATCGAAATTTCAGGGCGTTACAAAAAGAACAAAACCATTATGAATATGGTAAGGAGCATGCTCAAGACTAAGAAAGTTCCAAATTACTTGTGGGGAGAAGCATCGTCCACTATTGCTTATATTCTAAATAGAATCCCAACTAAGAGATTAAGTGGAAAAAATACTAGAAGAGGCATGGGCAGGCATCAAACTAGATGTGACTCACTTTAGAGTTTTTGGCTCTATATGCTTCAGACGTGTGTCAAATCAATTGATGAGAAAGTTGAATGACAAGGGTGAGTAGATGCTTCTTGTAGGGTACCACTCGACTAGTGGCTACAAGCTGTATGATCCAAGACATAAGCAAATTGTACTTAGTAGATATGTTGTGATTGATAAATCAAGAGTTGGGATTTGAACACATAAACTAAGAAGGATTTAACTAGAATGCTGATAGATCTTAACAATGTTGATGAAGTTGAAACCAGCACAAGTGCAACTACCGGTTTTAGGAGATCAACCAAAAACAGACAAATTCCATCAGCCCTACATGACTTTGAAGTAGTGTCAGATTCTTCTGTTGATTCAGAAAGAGAATTGGTGCATTATACATTATTTGCTGAATTTGATTCAATCAACGTAATGAAGCAATGTGCGACCCCAAATGGGTGAATACAATGGAAGAGGAGCTAAATTTTGTTGAGAAGAATCAAACATGGGAACTTGTCAACCTTCCTCATGACAAGAAACCCATAACATTAAAGTGGGTTTATAAAGTAAAGGTGAAACCAAATGGTGAGGTGATTAAACATAAGGCAATACTGGTAGGGAATGGATTTCTACAAAAACTTAGAGTTGACTATAGTGAGGTCTATGCACTTGTGGAAAGGATATAAACAATAATATTTGTCATAGCTGTAGCAAATATAAAAGGTTGGTCTATGCACGAATTATATGTGAAGTCAGCTTTCTTGAATTGGCCATTGGACAAAGAGGTTTATGTCATCCAACCGCTAGATTTTGAGATCTTGGATCAAGAAGAGAAGGTTCTCAGATTGAGGAAAGCCTTGTATGGCTTTAAGCCAGCTCCATGTGCTTGGAACAAAAGAATTGAAAACTTTCTAGGCCAAATAGGCTTTGTAAAATGCTCATTTAAGCATGAAATGTATCTAAAGGTCTTGAAAGTGGTCATGCTACAATTTTGTTGATAATGTGTCTCTATGTAGATGACTTACTAGCGATTGGAAGCAATGAAATGGAGATTGGAGAGTTCAAGAAGAAAATGATGAAGGAGTTTGAGATAAGTGATCTGGGGCTTTTGTTCTACTTTCTTGGGATTAAATTGAAAACAATAAAGAATGGTACTATGATGCACCAAACCAAGTATGCAACTGACTTGTTGAAGAAATTTAACATGTTCAAGTGCAATTTAGTTGTGAAACCATTGAAGCTAGATTGGTACTTGAGAAGGAAGGGACTAAGGAACTTATAAATCCTACCTACTTCAGACAGATCATTGGATCACTCAAATATCTGTGTAATACCATACTTGATCTAGGATTTAGTGTTGGATTAATTAGCAGGTTCATGGAGACACCAAGAATGCATCACCTACTAGCAACCAAGAGAATAATGTGTTATGTGAGAGGGACTCTTGAATATGGAATTTTATTTCCTAAAGGGAGTGACAACTCAGAAGTTGAACTGTTTGGGTACTCTAATTCAAATTGGTGTGGTGACAAATTCGATCAAAAGAGTACTAGCTTAGTGTATTAAGTTAATTGAAAGACCTAAGAAGTGTGAATCACGTGCAATTGTTTATTGACGTGTGCGATGCATTTATTTCTTAATTAATTGTATTGTAGATCGAGATGAGTGTGAACCTTGGGCATTGAAATTGTGTATGCATGTGATTGTTTGTGTGATATGGTTGGTTTTCAACCGTAGTGTGAAATTGTTACTATTATGATAATTGATTTTGTGGTAGTTTCACATGGACTCAGGCACAAGTATTTGTGATGACTAGAACTTTGTTATAGTAAAATTAGTACAATATATTAAGATATGTGTGTTGAAGCGCAAGTACGTGACGAAACTTGAAAAGTGTGAGATAAAGAAAGTCGCACGGAACATCCCAATTGTAAGGATGTTAAAGCTTGTGAAACTGAGTTCAAATGAAAATGTTCACCTTGTGTGGTGAAAAAGGCATGTGTCCTCAAAATGATGTGATTGTGGAAGCTAGTTGTGAAAGGGAGTGGTAAAGTGGTCACATGGGAAATTTTGTCTATAATAAGAAATTGAATTGTGAGAGATGAGGTTAAATAATCACCTAGTGTTGTGATTTACATATCACAGAGTTGAAGACAGGGCCTCAAACTCATAATTTTATTCTCTAACCACCATTAAGTACCATTAATAAAGGATTACCACACAAACATGTAAAAGACAAATTAGAGTGGGGAGAGTTATTGAGGAGCCAATCCTCAGAGTTGTTGAATGACCACCAATTGATACCTGGGAAATGATTGCAAAGCTATACAATCCTTGGGGGTGCAACATCAAGTAATGGCTAGGTGACATAGCCATCTTGGGCAACCCTATTGAATGTGAGCCATTATCAGTTGGTGAGAGCCTATAATTGTGCCATCGGGAAAGGTGTACACCTAACAATCATCCTAACTAAAATGTTGTAAGGCCACTCAGTTCTGAGAGTTCTAATGGCAGCTGGTCAGTGAGAAATACTTTATAGAATTAGTAATGGAGACGATTAGGGTGCGAGTGAGACCTGGTAGATAACTACATCGTCATGTTTAGTAGAATTGTGTATGACTATTGTGAGTCTAGGATCTCTTCCACTTTATGTATTTTTATACGAGTAAACCTAGGCTTCATAACTTTTGGCTTATGTATATTCAACCATCTTATTTTAACATCATATGTATTTTTGTTGATACTTTGAGGTTGTATCTAGTACACTTGTTTAGGCAAACATTTATGTTATAACATTCTTTATTATATGTGTGTGCACTACTAGAAAATATGCATTCAACATCACCAATTTAACATCGATTACAAGAAAAACCGATGTTAAATTATTTGCGGTGACATTTTTGTAAATAAATGGACTTTGTTAACATCGGTTTTTGAAAAACCAATGTTATTAGTAGAAACTTAACATCGGTTACTAGTAAACCAATGTTGCTTGCAAAATCTTAAAATTGGTTTTACAAAAATCGATGTTGTTAGTAATTAGTTAACATCGATTTTTAAAAATCAATGTTTTGAATGCGCAGTTAACATCAATTTTATTTAAAACCAATGTCGTGCAGGATACCTTAACAATGATTTTTTAAAACCAGCGTTGGCTCTTTGATAATATTTCTAAATCTCTTACTCTGGCGCCTTAAGCTCACTTGAAACCCTCACTCTCTCGTTGCCACCACGTTGTTGCTTCAATTTTATGGTTTGTTTTCCCTTTTCTCCTCACATTTTCATTTTCGTTCTCTCTTTTTCCTTCTTTTCCACTTTTTCAAACCCTAATTGGTTAATTAGGTCCATTTTAAAGTGACATTGTTTGTTGGTCCTTACATACTCGTGTGGTACATTCAAAGTTTGATTGGCACTAAAAGAACCGGGTTTGACCTTACTTTTCTTTGATTTTGGGACATAAATTTTTCTTTATGTAAGTGTTACCTTTGGTTTTTTGAGGTTATGACAAATTCCTTGATTAATTAGAGTGTTTGTGGACACCATTATTGATCTAGCATGGATATGGTTGTTTTGCAGAAGCTGAATCTTGGTGTAAATGACACTTTAGATTAGCTCTAGGTGCATACACTGTTAGCATGTTTGAACCATTATATTGTATTGATCCGTTAATAACCAATAAAATGAAATATATAGAAGTTGACAGGAAGGGGTAGGGTGATAATTGTGGATATTAATTTTCTTGGTTCCATCATTTTGTAAATGCTTTGGTCAGGTGTGTTTCTGTCTTGTGGATTATTGTAACTAAAGAATCTAGCCCTCCAAGGCATGGTCATTAAGTTTACTGAGAGTTAAAAGAACAATGAAATAGTTGGAGTCTGAACTTTGCTTTTATCTTAAAGAGCCATATTCTCTTGATGAACTTCGATTCAACTTCTATTTATTTTATTTAAATTAATTTAATTTTTGATTGCTCGTAGATGGACAAATGAACTCAAATTATTTATGAGAGTATTTTGAAAGAAATAAAATGGTGCTAATGTAAGGAAGTTTGGGAATGGGTGGAAGGATATGATACTTTAATTTTATTGGGTGTTTGTCCCTCTTGGTTAAAAATAAAAAAGTAAAGGAAGAATATTCATTTCCAGATCTAGAAGTATAAATGTACATTTTCCACTTGCCAAGTGAAATGAGAGTAAATGGCGACTTGTGCTTGCCCCCATTATTTATCTTTGAAACTATTAGATAACTATATGATTGTGGTAAACAATGTGCTTCAATTAATATTCAAAATAAAGTTTGACATCTGTTTGCACATAGGATTATGTCAAGCCAATGCAAGTTGTTGTTGCAAGGGGCTATCTAAAAGATGTAGAGATATTGTTCCCCTTTGACATCCAAAGTAGATACTAATCTTACTTGGACTGTTGATGAATACTCAAGTATACGCAATTTGAAACTAGAAAGCAACATGTATTGAAATCTTAAAATATTTTTTTATGATAACTATGTGTTCTTTTGAATGTTGCAGTATGAAATTATGCTTGAAGTAATTACAACATTCCCTTTAAAGTACAAATATTTGCCATGTAGATTTGATGGTGGCTTAGATGGAAATATGTTGATGCATTTATTTTGTTACAAAAAATAGGGTAGTATCTAGATTTTTGCTTTATCTTTCTAAATTAAATCACAGAGGAGCAAAAGATTTGTCTACACAAGCTGACTAAAAAATATTCCTTCTTTCAATATAAAATAAGGTCTATATACTTCTGCCACTACTAAAATGGAAAAGAGGGAAAAATGTTTTTTACTTTGTACAGTTGTAGGCTTAGCTTAACTGGTTATATGTCATCTGTATTCTCAACTAACTATAGTTACTTGACGGTTGTAGGCTTAGCTTAACTTAATGCATATGAAATTACAAAATTACCCCTAATACAAAAACTAGTCTAGGTGCCCTAAAATACAAAGGCTGAAAAATCCTACATTTCTAGGGTACCCTACCTACATTATGGAGCCCTAAATACAAGGCCCAAAAATAATGAAACCTTAAACTAATATGTACAAAGATAAGTGGACTCATATTTAGCCCATGAGAACCTTAGGACATTCTCCTGCATCTTTGGCCAAATCTTCTTGGAGTCTTCTATTCAATGCCCTTGGGGGGTAGGATTGCATCACTTATGTTATAGACTTATAGATTATAGTAGAAGGTTCTAGTTTTTCAACAATTGTCATTGACTAGTAGTATTCCATCAAAAACAATAGAAAAAAATTATGGCTTTCTTGTTTCAACATTATGTCCTCCTTGTCAGGATGTGAGTTTTTCTTATAATTGTAGATGGGGTGTTATGTATATTTTACACTTTTAATAATAAATTTTGCTTATACAAAATCATATCTGAGTTTTAAATTGTAAAGCTAGTATATATAATTAATAGTTTTAGAACTGATGAAGTAGGCTCCGCATGGTTTGAAATTATTGGTCATTAAACATTCGCCTAAGATCTGGTCTTATTTAATTTGAACTTCCGCATTATCGAGCTGAAATATAATTTAAAAGAACTGAGTTGAACTACATCCCTTCAATCATGAACTCAATCAAACTATTTTACAAGTTTAGTTACTAGTTTTTTTATATTGAAACTAAATTGTTATAAGTTTAGTGACTGTCCATGACTCATGAAAAACAAAAGTAGCACTACCACATAGTCTATGGCCACACCTTAAAAAACAAAGGTCATAAATTGTTGTCAATGGAAGCTGCATATGATATCTACTTCTTCCATATGATACCCAAATTTTCTTATTTTCAAAAAGTTACATTATATGCATCATACATACTAAGAAGGCAACTTTATGAATTATTGCAACTTAGTAAGTATTAGTGACTCTAATTGTGCATTGCATTTGCTGATCTCATGGTTAACTTAGTGGAGAGAGAATTGAGTTGTTGCGATTGACATTGCCTCTTAGTTAGATAGGTATATTTGAACATAGTATTTTAGCTATTTTACCCAAGAATATGCTAGATAATTTCAATTAATCACTAACATATTTCTCTTTCAGACTCTTTTTCTTTCTCATCTCGCACCGCTCGCTTGAACTTCTTGTTTTTGCTAGCAAGCCGCCATCATTGTATGTATGTCTTTCTTTTTTATGCGAGTGGATGCATTTCTTTTTTATACTATTGTTTAATATTCAAGTTAAGAATTAATGCATTATGAGTGAACCTTAGTTTCGCATTTGTATTAAATGTTATATTGAATCTTGAATTGTTCGTTTGGATAGTTCAGGAAGAGTCATTTTTTATACTTTACTCATATGTATAGGTTAAGTTTCTTTACTTAAATTTGTTGAAATTCTGATTTAGTTCATTTCACTTTGTTCTCCGAGTGCATACTTGATTATGGTGAAATTGATATCATTGCTTTCATGTCGTGTACTTGAAGATCAATGTGAAATGCTGTCGAAATTTCATCAAATTTAAGAAAGGAGACTTAAACTATATGTATGGATCAAGTATAAAAAAAAACTGAGGCAAAGAAGATTTGCTTAACCTACATGCACCTTTGTATGATAAGTTAGAAAGTGATTTTAAGAAGCCTTTGTATCCAGGTTGCAAAAAGTACACACGGGTGGAGTAATAAAAGCTTCATTGATTTGCTTAATGTGTTGAGAAAGATGCTTCAAAAGGAAAACATGTTGGCAAAAAATAACTGAGGCAAAGAAGATACTTTGTCCTGTGGATAAGGAGTACCAAAAAATACATGCATGCCCTAATGATTGCATATTATACAAAAATGAGTTTGAATAACTGCATAAATGCCCCAAGTGTGGGTATCATGGTACAAAGTGAAGGATGCCAATTGTAATGAGGATGATGGGTATCTTCCAATAATTCTAAGGTTTAAGCGATTGTTTACTAATGATAAAGATGCAAAAAAATCTTACATGGCATACATATGGGAGAAAACATGATGGATTGCTCCGACATTCGACTGATTCTCCCTAGTGGAAAACAATTAATTGTTTGTTTTCAAATTTTGGGAGGGACGCAAGCAACCTTAGGATTGGACTTGTATGGATGGAATGAATCCTTTTAGTAACTTAAGCACCAACCACAGTTCATGGCCAATTTTGCTAGTGATTTACAACTTGTCTCTTTGGTTGTGTATGAAGCGAAAATATATTATGTTGTCTATGATGATTTTAGATCCAAGACAACCAGGAATTAACATCGTTGTTTAACTATGTCCGTTGATTGAAGACTTGAGAATGTTATGGGAGGAAGGGGTTGACGTGTTTAATGGGAATCTGAAGAAGGTATTCAAGTTGTGTGCAATGGTATTTTGTACCTTTAATGACTTTCCAACATATGAGAATTTGAGTGAATATAGTGTTAAAGGGCATTACACATGCCCTATATGTGAAGACAAGACAAGGCACATGCAATTGAAGCATGGCAAAAAGATAGCCTACACTAGGCATCAGAGATTTCTCAATCATTATCACCCATATCAGTGATTGATAAAAACTTTTGATGGAACATAGGAGAATGAAATTGCATCAATACCCTTAACTGGGCACCAAGTTTATGAGCAGGTGGAGGACATTTATACTATCTTTGGAAAAACCCAAAAGAAGGTTGTGAGTGAGAAAAACATAAGGAAGAAGTGGTCAATCTTCTTTGATCTTCCATATTGATATGATCTAGATCTTAAACATTGTATAGACGTAATGCATGGTAACCCAAGTAGAATTGGGCCACATTAGATCACATCGTAATATCATGCGGAGAAAAATATGTGTGATAGTTTTTTTGACACATTTTTTAACATTAAAGACAAGGCAAAGAATGATCTGAATTTTCATCAAAATCTAGTTGATATGGGTATACGTGAGCAGTTGCATCCAAGGTCAATAGGTAAGGGAACATATTTGCCCCCCAACATGTCATACATTGTCATCAAAAGAGAAAATAAGTTTTTGTGAGTATCTGCGGGTGTGAAAGTGACACAGGGATATTCTTCAAATGTTTGGAACCTTGATTCGGTGAAGGATTTGAAACTAGTTGACTTAAAGTCTCATGATTGTCATGTCTTGATGCAACAACTTCTACCTGTGGTGATACAAAACATCTAGCCCAATAAAGTCATGGTTGCCATAACTTGCTTGTGCTTTTTCTTCAATGCTATATGTAGTAAAGTTATTGACCCTAAAAACTTGGATGGCTTGGAAGTTGATGTTGTTATCTTGTGTCAATTGGAGATGTATTTTACTCCTTCACTTTTTGACATCATAGTTCACTTAATTGTTCATTTAGTGAGGGGGATTAGATTGTGTGACCTCATTTATTTACGGTGGATGTATCCAATTGAGCGATACATAAAGATTTTGAAAGGGTATACCAAAAATCAATATTGTCCAGAAACATCCATTGTTGAAAGATATATTGTAGAAGAAACTATTTGTTTTGTTTAGAATATATGACAAATGCAAAACTTGATGCGCTTCTCGTGTCTCGTCAACAAGAGAATGGGGAGGTAAGGGTTCATAAGGGTCCTTTATTGTAACCATGGGTCTAAATGAACTAAATCAAGCACATTTGTATATATTGAATAACACCCAAGAGGTTGTCCCGTACATAGCTGCTCACAAAGAATTTCTGAAGGATAATCACCCTAAAATGTCCAAGAAACAACTTTTGCAAAAACATAATAAAAGTTTCTTAAAATGGTTTACAAATACAATATTTGGTGATAACAATGCATATGAAATGTTGAGAAACTTAGCAAATGGGCCAAATCAAAATGTGAGAACTTGGAAGGGATATGATATCAATAACTACTCATTCTACACAAAGTCGCAAGATGACAAGAGTAAAGTGCAAAATAGTGGGGTTAGCCTTGACGTTGAATCTAAACATTTTTGTAGTGCATCAAACAACAACCCAAAACTGGTGTCCATGCCTTACTTTGGAGTGATTGAAGAAATTTGGAAGCTTGATTATAGTAGATTTAGAGTGCCTATTTTTAAGTGTAAGTGGGTTAATGACAATTCTACTGTGCAAATCGCTGATATGGGATTTACCCTGGTTGACCCTAATAAGGTTGCTTATAAGGACAAGCCTTTCATCATGGCAAAGCAAGCTAAAAAAATTATTTTTATGTCAAACATCCCTCTAGCCCAAGATGGTCAATGGTTCTACAAGGTAGAACAAGTGGTGTTAGTCATGAACATGGTGATTCAACACTTGATATTTTTTAGACTCCTTGTTTCTCCAAACTTATGCCTACCATCATTGAAGAACATGAAGTGGACGATGTATATGCAAATTGCAATGATCATATGGCAGAACATTCTGACCTAACTGTGTTATATATAAGTAATGTTTATGTTATTGTAATCATTTTTCTGTAAATATTTGTACATATATATGTGCTATTTTTTTAATATTTATAATTTATTGACTTTGTATACTTGCAATTGATCTTAATTTGTTTTCTGTTATTTGAAAGGGCATATGGCTACACCACCAAGCTCCAATCCCCCCTCGCCATCAATTGCTTCACAGTCTACGTCTAAAAGGAGTAGACAATCCACACGACTAAGAAAATTGTTTGTTAGACACTTGGATGAGCAGAAGCTACTAGTTCATGTGGATCTTGACACTGGAAAGCTTTAGGCCCACATAAAAAGACATTCAAGACCTATTTAGGGATCATTTATAAAGAAAAATGTTGATATCTTATATCACAATTGGAAACAAATGTCCAAAGCTAAGATACAATTGATTTGGGAGGACATTTTGGTATTTCCACTAAACAATCTATGTTATAGTAATTCAATGTATTTAACTTGCATTATGTTGTCATTCACTAACTCTTACATACCATTTTCTATTGCAGGAACAATTTGATATTCCAGAAGCAGACAATGCTTAGAAGAAGGTCATATCAATTGAGATCAAAATGGAGGCAATTTAATACTAACCTTATTGGCAAATGGGCATTTTTAGAAAACAAAAGTGAAGATGAGATTCCGTGTGATAAGTGATGTAGCTCAATGTAGAGCTTGTAGGCCTTGGATCTTTTTCATCAATGAAGTCCTTTGCTTTTTGAAGATTAATGGCAGTGGAATGAAGAAGGAGGAAAGGTGATTGGAGATGCCACTTCAAGGATAAGATGAGTCAAGAGCAAGCTCAACACCATAGGAAGCCATGGATAAGAGCTTGAAGGTAGGAGAAGATGAGTGAAAGGAGAGGGAGAGAGGGAGGCACAAAATTTATACCTCAAATGAGGTCTGAACTTTGAAGTCTAATTTCTCAAATGATCAAAGTTGAAAAAATGCACACACAAGATCTCTATTTATAGCCTAAGTGTCACACAAAATTAGAGGGAAATTTGAATTTGAATTTGAATTTGTGGAACCAAAATTTCACTAATTATGATTAGTAAATTTTAGCTATGATTCAGCCCACTAATCCAAGATCAAGTCCAAGATTCTCCACTAAGTGTGCTTAGGTGTGATGAGGCATGTAAAGCATGAAGGACATGCACAAAGTGTGACTATATGATGTGACAATGAGGTGTAGCAAGCAAATGAGTCTCCCACCTAGACTGGTCCAAAATTTAATTGGATTGGGCTTCTCCCAATTCAATTAAATTTCTCTCCCAACACACACATCAAGTAGTGCACTCAATGCATGTGAACTTACAAAACTACCCATAATACAAAAACTAGTCTAAGTGCCCTAAAATACAAGGGTTGAAAAATCCTACATTATTAGGGTACCCTCCCTACACTATGGAGCCCTAAATACAAGGCCCAAAAATAATGAAACCCTAATATAATATGTTCAAAGATAAGTGGGCTCACACTTAATCCATGGACCCAAAATCTACCCTAAGGTCATGCAAACCCTAGGGTCTTCTCCTACATCTCTGGCCCAAACTTCTTGGAGTATTCTATCCAATGCCCTTGGAGGGTAGGATTGCATCAATAAGTATGATATTGATCCAAAGAATTGAGAGGAATTTGTTGTGAGTCACAAAACCCCTTCTTGGCGGGTTAAATGTGAAACTTGTTTTTGAAATTCACATTTGTAATCTATTTTAGTATTTTGTTGAAATTGTGTGTAATTTATTACATGACGTCAGAAATAAGGTTCCAACAATCCAAAAACACACCACCACCACACACGTGTTATCTCGTGAGGGTTATGAGTTCCTTGAGGAGAAGCTCATGGAGGCAAAAAAAAAAAAAAACAATAGCGACAAGACCTAATAGCTCAATCTGGGAGTTTAGAAATTGTTGACCCTTTGTGGTTAATTGCTTGCACAAAATGATTTGGGGAGATGACAACTAAGGTTGCACAAGAGATTTATGATAGGATTGTAAGTTAAATTATAAATGGAAAATGCAAACTTTATAATATAACAACACTTGCTGATGAATTTCTTTTGGTTGTAGAAATCCCTACAAGAGCACTGCACCCAGGGTACCTTTGTATCCCAAGGGCGTGAGGATATATTCATTGTTGCCATTGGATGACCAAAACATCCTAATCATGTTCGCGCTGCTAAAGTCATTGTCACCATCAACCATTACTTTGGAAGATCATGTGGCTCCTAGACTTTATGGTTGACTATACGTGTGTGATTTTTGTAACAAAAAGTATCACTTTTTATTCATTATGTTTAGTCTCTTTTAAAGGTATAATTTTAAGTGAGATGACTTTAGGGTTCCAGTCTTAAAAATTTAAGTGATAAGCTTATTTGTTAAGCGATACCAACTTTCAAAATTAAGCAATATAATGTTTTTATTTTTTTTTGGATAAATTTCAAGACTTCGTTTTCTTAACTTCAAATGATTTACTCAATTAAATGGAAGTAACACGTTTATTAACTTAAAATAAATTTAAATATAAATTAGATATAAACCTGGAATTAAGGTGTTTCACTTGAAGCTGGAAATTTCTTTATTTCTCTGGTGTTTTTCAATGTAGTGTTTTTCGATGTAAACATATATGATTATCTTATTATAGTAATTGTATCTAAATCTGAGTATAATTAGTTCTCTTTAATAATTTCTTGTACTCCTATTAAAATATCTTTGTTTATTACAAAAGCCATTATAGTTTTCAGCTAAAGAAAAAAGTCATCATAGCAAAACTTTATTTTTGTTAATTTTAATTATTATGTAACGTACGTTAATAAATTAAAGTAAGCAAAAATAAATAAAGCGGGGTACAGCTTGTATGAATATGCTCCCTTGGAGTAAATTTCCACTTTCAAGTGAGAAATGAATGCTCATTTCTTTTTTATTTTTTTTTAAAAAAGAAATGAATGTTGTTATAATCTTATCCGCATGGAATTGAGCACACCCACGGTTTTCTTTGAAAACCTTATCGGCATATGGCAGAAAATTAATTACGCCGAGTCGATACCTTTTACTTAGTGGACCCAAAAAGAAATTTGTTTTCCTAGTTGAAAGGGAATGTCACACTCACGAATGGTCTTTCATTTTATCATACAAAAATTCAATAATTTAAATCTTAAAAAAATTATTAAATAAGATATTAAATATGTATTTATGTTTTTAAGGTACTGAATATATTTTTATTTAATATTTTTTGTAAAACATTAATAAACAGCTAGAGAATAATATTAATATATATATATATATATAATACTTTTAAGAGTACAAATAAAAAAGATAGTTAAATGAACATACATATATTTATTTAAAATTTAGAATATTTAATAATATTTTATTTTTAACTAGTATTTTAGTATGTGCAATACACAAGATAAATATTTATTTTATATAATTAAAATTTATATTAAATAAATACTTTTAAATATGAAAGTTCTATTATAATTAAATTTTAAAATAAAAAGGTATTTTTAACATATAATTTATATTTTGAATTTATTATAAACAATTTACATTGTCATACAGACTTATTTATAATTATATACCGATAATTTTTTTAAAGAAAATATTAAAATTTAATATAAAATAAAGATGAAAATAATATATTGAAAAAATGATTTCTTTTTATTTCTAAAACCGCTATCACGGATGAAAAATTCTAAAAATATTCCTTTAAAGAAGAATTTTTATTCTCTTTGTGTTTGGTAGGGGGAGAAAAAATAGAGGAAAGAGAAGTAGATAGGTGTGAAAAGAAGATAAATAAATAAAATATAGTAGAAATAATTTTTGTTTGGTGAAAGAAGAATAAAGAAAAAATATTTAAATTAAAGTGATTTAAAAGGTAAGAAAAAAAATAATATTGAATAATAATAAAAAAGAAACAAAGACACCCTCAATGGACATGGACAAAAGGCAAACCAAGAGTGCTGCTAGGTGCACCCAGCATTTTTGCTGGTGCACCCAACACTTGAGATGAAAAGCCCTTTATGCCCCTAGGTTATTTTTTAAAAAAAATGCTTGACTCTCTCTCTCTTCTCCGTTGCAGTTTCTTTTCTTCTTCCTCGCACAGCATTTGATTCTTCTTCTCCCTCAAAGCATTTGATTCTTCCCTAGAGCCATTCTTCTTCTTCCTCGCGCTACCTTCTTCTTCTTCTCCCTTTGATTCTTCTTCTTCTTCCTCGGCCACGAACGACGAAGCACGAGCAGCCATTTTTTATTCTTCCTCGCGCTACCTTGTTGCCGTGAAGAGGAGCCACGAACCACCGTCCACCGTCGAGGGAGCATCGTTAGCGTCGACCGTCGAGGTAAGCACCACTTTCCTCTGTTTCCGCCATTGATGTCGGAGTATGGAAGCTTGGAGGAGCTTACGGATCAGGTGATCCGTAAGCATTTTCCGGATCAAATGAAGCTGTGACTATTTACGGATCACCTGATCCGTAAACAACTCAGACATAGTTTACGGATCAAGTGATCCGTAAATAGTCACAGCTTCATTTTACAAATTGTATCCTCTTTCAGGGATGAATTAGATTGATTAGCATGAATTATGATTATATATAGATGTATCCTCTTTTAGGGAATTATCGAAATAGTATATATTGATTAGCATTAATTATGATTATATTGAGATGTTGACAATTTTCTTCATTTAAAAAATTCCAAAAGATACCTAGTGCTTGTAAAAAATTATCCAAATATTCCAAACCATATATTGCTACTAAAACTAGTCTCATTATGACAAAGATAAAAATCACAACTAGAGAGAGCTTATGGGTTAATTGCATCAACTTCATCCTTATGGTTTGCTTAAGGGTTGGTTACCAAGTCATGCAATCTTTTATGCTGAAACCTATTCCTTTTCTCAATATAATCTTTAACATTGAGATAAATAACTAAGAAATAATTATAAGAAAGATTTGGAATTGATTATTGACTTAAAAAAAAAGCAAATTACTTCCTCATAGACACTTCATTTACGTTGACAATTGAATGCACTACAAATAAAGCTTTAGATATTTATAGCTAGCTTTTGCGAATTGGAAATTGAGCTACAAAGCCAAAGAAAATGTATTAATCATTGTTTAAGAAAGTGACTTAAAAAAAAAAGTTTAAAAGTTGTATAAGCTTTGTTTGTTACTCGGTGAAACAGTTTTCCTCATTAATATGGCAATATCACTCCCCCCAAACATATCATCCACAATTTTAATATTGTACAACTTCAACATGATCTTCTGCTCCACCTAGATATCCCACCAACTTATTGATGCATGTACATAATTCCCTTATAACCTCACTATCAAATTGCATCTGAGGATTGTCATTGAACTTAGCATTCGAAAATTGGACAACCACATGTAATAGGTGATGAAGTTGGATATTCCATCTTCGTTCAATGATTTCGAACACACAAGTGTGTGTGCTTATTGATTTAGTCAACATATGAGAAAGTTTCTAAAATCCTAAAGTGACCTAACCATGCTTTCAATGATTTTAATCACTCACTTAACCATGCTTTCAACTTATTGATGCATGTACATAATTCCCTTATAACCTCACTATCAAATTGCATCTGAGGATTGTCATTGAACTCTCCATTCAAAAACTGGACAACCACATGTAATAGGTGATGAAGTTGGATATTCCATCTTTGTTCAATGATTTCGAACACATAAGTGTGTGTGCTTATTGATTTAGTCAACATATGTGAAAGTTTCTAAAATCCTAAAGTGACCTAACCATGCTTTCAATGATTTTAATCACTCACTTAACCATGCTTTTAATGATTTTAATCATTTTCATTTGTCATATGGCTTTGGTGGCTTTGTGAGACTCACGCATGAAATTTGAGAGAATGAAATGAGTGATGGATTTTGCGGTACTCATTTGCAAATCATGGTTAGGACTAGAGGATTAGGTAGTGCCTTAGGTCACGTTACTGCCAGAGGTGTGGGCCGAGGAGATCATGATGATTCTGATGATGCTCCGCAGCGTCGAAGGCCTACCGCATCCGCACAGAGGCAGCGAGTCGCTGTGACTGCGGCACACGATGAGCCAGTCATCCCTACGCCAGATGTTCAGGATGACCCGATGGAGGCACCAGCTGCTCTAGAGGACATTCTTGCGGACACAGGTGCAGAAGCTTCTGAGGATAAGCATGAGGGATTTTCGGGTGGTCCGAGCGACCCATCCGTGTTGACCCTGTATGCGGATCACGTTGCTTGCAGCGTATGGACGGGGGAGGTATTTATACTATTTATTTTTAGTTACTTGTAAATTATACTTTATGATTGAAATTAGTTTTCCTTTAAATAATGATTTTAATGAATTTTGCATTCCTTTATACTTCAATTCAGGAGTGTCCTGAATTGAAGCTATCCTCTCATGGGAGGAAGGTCCACAGTTTAGGCAGGCCTGTCCCTGCCATTGAGGGACTTGTTGCTGGTACAAGACTAAGTCCTCTAATCGCATGTTTGGTAGACACCGGCGATCGGGGACTTTTGTTCGGGTTTGTGGAGCGGTGGCACCGGGAGACGTCTAGTTTCCATCTCCCGGTGGGAGAGCTTACCATCACATTGGACGACGTCTCCTCGCTTCTCTATCTTCCCGTGATTGGCGACTTACACACTTTTGAGCCCTTGCACGTGGACGATGCGGTTCAGATGCTGGTGGACTTGTTGATGGTCTCTCCAGAGTCTGCTAGGGCTGAGACAACCCAGTGTCGCGGACCGTACGTATGCCTGCAATGAGTACGTGATATATATGAGCACCGATGCCAGGCAGGTCATTGGACAGCTGCGGCTCGCGCATATCTTCTTCACCTTCTGGGTTGCACTCTGTTTGCTAACAAGAGTGCAACCATTGTCCATGTTGTCTACTTGGAGGCCCTTTGTGACCTCAGTATGACAGAGAGGTACGCTTGGGGAGTGGCTGCTTTGGTGCATATGTACGACCAGCTGAACGATGCATCTATGAGCCATAACCGACAGCTTGGCAGTTACATCACACTGCTGCAGGTAATAAATATGTTTTTTATTCGTTCAGCCTCAACAATGGTCAACTTTAAATTTTGTTATGCTTTCATTATTAATGTTTATAATTTTGATGTTACATCTGTAGTGCTGGATTTACGAGCACTTTTCGTCGGTCGCGGACTCCACTGCTGATCAGGAGTACGACGAGGATTCTCCGCATGCGTGTAGTTGGATTGTGACCAAAAAGACCGTGAAGAGCATTCGTACACCGGCGTACAGGGAGCGCCTGGACCGACTCCGGATTCCAGATATCTGTTGGATCCTTTATGGGGAGCACCGGGAGGTCCGGGACTTCCACGTCAGATCGTGCTATTCCGGTCTCTTGCGCTGGGGGCTTGTTGTTGTTTATTACCGACCGGAGAGAGTCGTGCGGCAGTTTGGCTACACGCAGACGATTCCTGCTCCTCTTGTCGATTCATGGGTCTCGTATGATGATATACACAATAGGTGGATTCACTACGAGGATCATATCATTCCAGCAGGTGAGGTGTGTGTTGTGTCAGGGGCGTGTTCCAGTGACTACATGGACTGGTTCTTCCGCATCTCCCATCCTTTCATGACACCAGGCCACGCATTAGATCCTCTGCCTCATGGTCACGCCCCGTAGCCCCGAGTCGTCCCTCAGGCCCCGCAGACGAATATCCCTCACGTGCCGGAGCCAGGAGCATCGTTGACATCTGCGGAGGAGCCTAGACATGCAGTGGTAAGTAATACTAATAATTTACGTCATTTACCTCAATATTTGCATAATAATTTGTGTAATCAGTTTGTTTTGTACATAACAGGAAGTTTGTGATGACATTGCTGAGAGGTTGGAGCGCCATCTGAGTCTAGGGGTGGTCACGCCTGGCTCATCGACACATGAGGTGATCGAAGAATGCTTCAAATTGGCCAGGAGTGTGACACAGGACCATCTAGTATATGTTAGGTCTAGACACAGGCGGCGCACTGATCAGGCATAGTTTATGTACATATTTTATATTGATATTCCATGTATATACAGATATTGTACATGAACTCATTTCATGAATATTGTTGGTTTTATTTATTTTCATTACTAATGTTAGTTTTATTTATTTTCATTGATTGTGTATTCCATTTGTGTCTATATACACGCGTGTTATTAAAATGGTATAGTTAACTTAGTTATAGTATATGTAAATTATTATAAATGGTCTAGTTAACTTAGTTTACCAACTAATAAAAAATAATTTGAAATATAACTTTAAATATAATTGAAATAAAGAAGTTGAAAAGGGTGTAAAAAAAATTAAACAAAAAATGGACATCATTCGTTATCTAAGATCCTTATTTTATATAACGTACTAATATTTTTAAATTTTCTTATAATTACTATTTTCCCACTTATACTAATGATCATGTAAAAAAATGTATTATAAAGTAGTTAGTATTTTAATTTTTAATATAATACTAATTATTTTTTTATATTCTTTATAATATTAATGATATGATTAATTATAAAAATAAAAAATAAATTAATGATGATAATATTAATTTTATAAAATTATTATTATCTTTTATGTATTTATTGATTTTTATTGATATGTATAAAATAACCTTAAAAAATATCTTTAAATATGCTGTATAGTTAATAAATTATTATTTTTCCTCTTACGGATCAAGTTGATCCGTAAGTCACTTACGGGTCAACTTACGGATCAACTTGATCCGTAAGAGGAAAACCAAACAAGGACAATTTCGCCATTTTCTTAGAATGCTGGATGCATCAGTAATAATATTGGGTGCACCTAGCAACACTCCAAACCAACCAATCAAGGCCAAGCCCGTCTCAAGTAATGTTGACGCGTTAGGCAAATTTTACTATTAAGTTTTATTTTAATATAATTTATTAATCTTTGTTTAATTAATTCTTTCGTTTTTTACTTTAGTTTTATTAATTAAAGTTTAATAATCAAGGCCAACCTGTCACTCTGTAGTAATTAATTTAATCGTTGTCTTGCAACATAATTTGTCTCAACTTGAATCTAAAAAATTTAATTATAAAACCTGTTTTAAAATTGAGATTAATTATATATAAGTGTTATTTAAAAAGGAAATATGCAAAGGCACCACAATATATATCACTAATAGATTCCAACTATGTTGGCCTATGAGATAATTAAAAAAAAATTGTATGTTTATCACATAATTTTTTTAAAATAATTAAGATCTTGGATGGGGCCCAAGACAGCTACCTTATTGGCCTAGTGTTAAACACAGCCCTGCCAATAGTAGAGAACACAATGCTATTCACTAAACGAAAAATTTCAACAGTCTTATTCTCATATTTGCGTGGAAGATTTTATCCGTGTGAGACTTACCTAAAAATTCAAATATCTCAGTCCTATTTCATGCTTATTCCCAAATCACAAATTTTTTTTGGGACTTTGTGACTTCCTCGTCCTTTTCTTCCCATATGAAAACACTTTTATTCAAGACATGCAATTATGCTAATTTAAAGATAGAATATAAAATCTTAAAAACAATTAGTATTTTAAAACATAGTAATAATTAATTTCAAGAATATTTATTTAAAATTTAGTTGAATTTATAACTTTTACAGAAATTATTTACGTAACAATATATATAATTAGGTTGTGGAAAAACGAGGACGTCCCAAAAATACAAGCGAAAGGAAGGAAAAAGAGACGTATAGAAGTGGTTTTGACTTTGAGTGTGAGAAGAAGAAGCATCACGCATTTTAACGTTTGGAAATGACATAGTACGACTTAACAGTAGATTAAGGGAGACATATGCATGCATAAAAATCAGAGTGGATATATACTTGTGTCACCCATGTGTCAAATGGGTGGTGGCTCAGCATCTTAAAGGCAGTGCCAATTTAATTTCTCCTATCAAATGGCTCTATTTATATATAATAAGTCGCACACTTCTTCCCCAGCAAAAGCAATTACTCATGTCATCTACATGATCTACCAGACTTGCATATACTATCACTAAATTAAAATGCATTTTGGTTAATTCATTCATACCAGCCAATCCTCGTATATTTTAGTTAGTCACTACTCGATCTCTATCTATCTTATTGGATTTCACATTTCACGTCTTTAGCTATAGGATATAGGAAACAACATATATCAAACATGGTTACCGCAGATATTGCGCGAACAGTAGTCGGTATCATAGGTGGGCGAACTTCATTACTTTGTCAACTTCATTAAGTACAAGTTTAATTAGAACATCAATATATATATAAATATATATATATATATATATATATATATATGCACGTGATTTAATTTTCTGATTAGCTAATTCCCTCAAGGAACATATTAAGGTTCTCACGTTATTTTTTATTTTATTTTATTTGTTCAATTTCCTCGCCTTCGATCAGGAAACATCATCTCGGGCTGCCTCTTCTTGTCTCCCGTGTAAGCTTCATTTCTCTCTTAACTTTCTATGTTTAGGTCGCTATTCATTCATTTTATCCTTCTTATTTTTTAATTAAGATATTTAATTTTCTATTTTTAAAAAGTTTACGATTTTTTTTTATTTTTTAATTGAGACATTTTGTTTTCCACTTTTAAAAAATTTACAATTTTAATTATTATAATCAATTTCAAACGTTGATGTAGATGTTCTGTAAATGTTGATTAATAACTTTATTTATTATATATATGGAAATGTTTTTTTAAATTATTTAATTAATAACAAACTTAATTCATTAAAAAAAGAATTAAAAAAATATATCATCAACTAGTCTCTGGAATTAATCAAAGGGACTAAAATCACAAATTTTTTAAAAAAATAAGGGAATAAAAATTATATTTTAATTTAAAATTTATACTATTATTTAATTACAATTTATCATTGATATGACTTTTAAGATAATTAGTGTAAAAGTCAATAAATTTATTATATGATACAAAATGTTATATGTTTACTCATTATGTTATTTAACATGTAGAGAATATAAGTATGATATGGTTTAATTATGCTATGATAGGAAGAAATAAATACACATAATTGAGAGATGTTGAAAGAGTATTTAAAATGATCAGATGTTTGTTTATATTACTCATAAAATTATTTTACATAAGCATTATTAAAATTAAAATGAACATATATATGCAGGCCAACTTTTGTCCGAATATGGAAGAAAGGATCAGTGGAGCAGTACTCAGCAGTGCCATACCTAGCCACATTGATGAATTGCATGGTATGGACCCTTTATGGCCTCCCCATGGTGCACCCTCACAGCTTGCTGGTGGTGACCATCAACGGTGCAGGGTGTGTCATTGAGATCATCTATGTCACCCTCTTCTTGCTCTACTCCGACCGTACCAAGAGGCTCAAGGTCTTCCTTTGGCTCTTCTTAGAACTCGTCTTCATCGCCGTTCTAACCTTCGTCACATTCACTCTCATCCATTCCGTCAAGAAGCGCTCTGCCGTCGTCGGAACCATTTGCATGCTCTTCAATGTTGCCATGTATGCTTCACCCTTGTCAGTCATGGTCAGTCATCATTCATATCTCTCTAACTCATCTTTCTCTCCCCGTATTTTAAGAATATATAAGATTGATTGAGTGATTAAGAAAGAAAAAAACCATTGATTTCCATTTCCTGTAAACAAAATTAACCATTAATATTTGTCGATGAAAAAAATAGATATTTTAATCAATAAAAAAGTTTAATTTATTTTATCTTCTTCTCTTGTAATAATTCAACCTATTTTCTTCTCTTATAAGTAATTAGCTAAAAAATTGTCTAAACTAGTTCATGCATATAATATTAAACTCTTCATGTGTACTAATTAATCTCTAAAATTATAATTTTGAGTTACTTTAGTCCCTATTTTTTCTTACAAAACGTCATTTACTTATTCTTCCTGGTTGTAAAATGACAATATATAAAAGTTGAAGTGCCAATAAATTTGTGAAAAGTTAGAGACCAAAGTGATTGAGGCTTATGATATGAAGAACTAATCCCAATTAATTTATATGATTGCAGAAACTAGTCATCACGACCAAAAGTGTTGAATACATGCCGTTTTTCCTCTCTCTAGCATCCTTTGGGAATGGCGTGTCTTGGACTACTTATGCTCTCATCCCTTTTGATCCATTCATTGCTGTAAGAAAAACAAAATAACAATTAATCCTTCCTTTCATGCCTATATATAGTTCAATAGAGCAATTAAGATATGTATTTCACACTTTCATTATATATGTTATGAAGGGATCAAGTGTAGGATTACAATTAATTAACCTGTTGGTTTGCTGTTGTGCTAAATTGTCAGATACCAAACGGGATTGGGACAACATTTTCTGTGGCTCAACTAATTCTGTATGCAACCTATTACAAGTCTACGAAGAAGCAAATAGCAGCAAGGAATGCAAAAGAGGTGAATCTCTCAGAGGTGGTTGTTGGTAACAGTACTGTCCAAGATCCCAACAATAACAAGATCAGTGCTGCTCCCAATGGTCTTTAATTTGAGCTTCATGCCTATTGACAAATGATTCATGGTCATGCATGGATGCACTCTTTTCGAGCCTCTATTATTGCCACTATTACATAGATTTCCCTTTGCAGTATTATTTTAATTTTAAATTTCCAACTTCAGCAGTTACCATCTTTGTCATTTACATCACATAGTCAACATTGCATAAGGCAATGTTTGTTCTAGTTTTGCTCAACTTCTCTGGCTTTGTCTCAGCTTAAAACATTTCAGTTGTCAGCAGGCCGCCACATTTATCAAAATAAACACTCTTAATAAATTTGTTCTGTTTCTCTTCTTAATTTTAAATTATGGTTACTATTTCAGAGGATGCCATAAGAAGTGGTAACTAGCCTCTGACCATCATGGGGCATTGCAAATTCACACAGCACAGTGATATAGAAAATAAAATAAGAAAAATGCCCAGCTTATTATAGGGAAAGACCAAGCAAGAGTCACCAATGCAGAGAATACCTACATAGACCGACCACACATAATAGGCAATCAAGATTGCTAAAACTAAAAAATTAATATTTACCGATAAAAGAATTACTTTATATCTAGATTTCAATTTTTTGTGGCAAATTTTGGGAGGAAATTATTCTATATTTGGCATAGTGATTGACGAATTTGCAAGAGTGCTAACAATATACTTTTTACTCCTTCCAACACTTTTATTAGTTAAAATTTATATAGATTGATAGGTGAGATTTATTAAATAAGGAGTGAAATTCAATTTTAAGATTTTCAATAAGTAAAAAGTGTATTGAAGAGTGCGTTGTTAGTATTTCTCATTCTGTAATATCATCTTCCATTCGTAAACAAACCGATCCACCTCCATGGCAGAGCATTCCAAAATCATAATGTACTTATATGATACTAGTGTAACATAATTAGGACCATGCTTGATGTTTCTGCTTTGTCAACAGCGTTTGACAAACATACAAATCTCCTCCAAGCTGCTACTTATGAAGCAACAACAGTTGAATGACTTCATCTGAATATTTAAAGCTTATATGAGTAGTAAATCATGATACATAGGGGAAGCATCATTATTCTATGTAATGGCTAATTAGAGACACAGAATCTGACGTTAAAGTGCAGTTTGAGATCGGATGGATCCCAAACCCACTTCAAGAGAAAGAGCTTAATTAATTAATTAATCCGCTTCATGTTCCACCCACAACAGTAAGAATTAATAGATATTCTACCCTGACTCTTCCCTCGTATCAAAATGAATTTTATTTCTATGTACACAGATGAAATGAAACTAAAGTTGCTCAAAGGTAGCAACAAGCTACTATCTACTAGCAAGGTAGGTACACAGGAAATTAAAGATGGGAAAAGCAACCTTGAAATTGGGTCATTTAATTTATATTATAATGCAGAAAGTTAGAAAGGTTGCATGCTGAATCATGAACTAGACTATAATCGGTAAAATTCTTGCCTCATAATCCCTACCCCTATAGGGTGTGGTAGAGTAACTATTGAGTTCTATTTTTCATTTTTATGTATTACGTATTTTCCACATATATGCCGTATTTCTTTATTCGACTTTTTGAAGTATTGATCTAAATGTTATGCTGATTATTATATCTAGCTTATATTCAAATAAACACCTATTTAATTAATTTATTCAAATAAAATGTAATTTAGTTGATAATAGTAAGTTTATTTGTAATTTTTTTGACAAAAAATGCATGCTACAGCTTCTCAATAATGTTTGCGATTCCAATTAGGTTGATATTCCAAACACTATGTATCATCAGTAACACACTCAACTATTATTAATAAAATAAAGAAAACAAAAATATGAGGAAACATGAACCAAATACATTTACAATTATCTGAACCTAAACGATGGAAAATCATATCTATTATGAGACAGGTTTATTTGTACAATTGTTACCTTTACAAATATGAGAGTATCTAAAATTTATCCTACTCACAACATGAAGTTATTGTCCTTCTATATTTTAATTACCACATCATATATAGTAGTATTGAAAAAAGGTTCTGAAGATGCAAATGCATCTTCTTTTCCTGGCCATCAATGAAGAATAGAAACCTTCCGCTTTGGTTTCAAAGGTCATTAAATAAATCATCCCCACGAAAGTGATCAAATAGAATATCATACATATCTAATTATAAAAAGAAAAGAATAACCAAACAACATGTTGCTTTACTAGCGTATACATAGAGAAAAAAGATTATGCATTAATAGTATTGATTTTTTTTTATATAATTATCAAATTATAATTCATAATGTAGGATAAATTTATTAACTTTAAAAATAAATATTTTAAAATAATTTAAACGATAATATATAATTAAATGTCGCTGTAAAATTATTTTATAAAATTAGTATATAAACATTAAACTCATATACCTACCCTTAAAGCTAATCTGACAGTAAATGTCCCATTGTACTGTGTCTTGGCTCGTGTTTTGTAAGTGAGCAAGATAACAGGGAAACAAGCAGGGAAAGGGAGAATGCCCACTCATAGAATTTTTTACTTGACTTCTTTATAAATGTACCAGTACATGCATATTTATAAATGCACGGAAAATGATCATTTTTTTTGTACAAGTTTTTTCTCTTATCATTTTATGAATATTCTCTTAATAAAAAATATTAAATATGTCACGCATATACATAGAGAGAGGGAGATAGGTACAAAAATTCATATGATCTTTGTTATCTTAAAATGCAATGTAAAAGATTCATTTCTTATGAATTTAATTGGCATCTCATGATATAGATTGACAAGAGTATTATGACTTCTAGAAATTACGTATACAATTTTTTTAATGTAAAGATACATGAATAGGTATAAAGTCTGTCATAACTAATTATGAAATATTTAATTCATCTAAGTAAAATGTTTTTAATTATGAAATATTTATGTAGAATTATTTATTTCATTTTTATTATTTAACATCGGTAATTTAGTGTTGATAAGTCAGTAATCAAAATATTCATTAGAAGAGTGCCTCTGTTGGTCATTGTCTTGTTGTTGGTCATTTGCTTGCTGGTGATCTAGTTGGTCATTGTGTTGTTGTTGTTGCTACTGGTCCTATTACCGCTGTCCTGATGCTATTGGTGAGGTTGTTGAATAATGTTTTGTGCTTTAGGAAGGAACTGAAGGACAACTGACTGAAATACACACATCTCCTCCTTTGATTGACAAAACTCCTCCCCCAGTTGGTGAATCTTTGTGGCATCTTGAGAGTGACTAGAAGAACCTTGCATATGATGCATGAAGTTGTCATCTCCACATTTATAAGTATGAACAAGGTCTCTAGTATCGTAAAGGCGTCCTTTACGCTTTGGTCCTGCAGCTACAACCCAATACTGGGTCCTAAGTCTTTGTTCTTCGGCAGGGTTTAAAGGAGTGAGTTGTGACTTACCAACACTTGATGTAGCATAAGACCTAGCTTGAGATAGTCTAGCCTCAAATTCTTCCTGTAATTCATAAAAAATTATTATTGCATAAATATAATAAACATTTTAAAGAATAAAAACATGCAAGATAATGGTTTCACATGTATCTGCCTAGATCTATCATCCACAAATTGACTAGTATCCTTTCATAAATAAGTTTGTTGAAAGACCTCATCTATGTATACAAATCGATTAAGCTCCTCTGACTATTAACATACATTATAAAATAAACATTAAGTGGTAAATTAAACAAGTCCAAAGAAGTATATTATAATTTTAATGTACATACCAAGCGATTGGCATGATCCTACAAGTGAATAGAACCACCAGTGTGCATACACCCACCCTTTTCAGATGCCATTTTTTTTTTGCCTATTCACACTTGGAACAATACCCAGGTGCATTCCAATGTGATAATAGATCATTCCAAACACAACCTCTAATCCAATATGGCCTTTTATTTTCATTTCGAACATCCCAAAACATCTTAAAGTCTACAAGAGGCTTTTGAGTTAAAAGCTTTCCTAATTTCCTTCTCTTCCTCGATTCTCCATACCAATTTTCTTTGAAGTCTGACAAAGTTATGAAATGTTACACAATTATCAAAAGACCAATTTTACAATTTTAGATCAAATAAAACAAAATCAACATTACTATCCATTTGAACCATTGAAAACTATTTCATTAATAGAAGGATAATTTACCTTAAAACGTTGGAAAAAAAGTTCCTGATGATCTTTTGGAATTGCTCTCCATGTAGGCCATGGGTGACCAAATTGTTGCCTAATGGGCAATGTGATAGCCTTGGCGGCAACCTTAGATGATGAAACCTGAATATAAAAAATAATTCATGAAAAAGTAAAAGATCAAATGATGTATCATATATAATAATAATTATATAAATTTTGTAATACTTACGCTCCATTGATAAGTATAACCATAGGACGATCAATGAGAGGGGGGGGGGTCTTCCATGGCCAAATTAGGAATGTCTTCATCAATAGGCATGTTGGCTACAACCGATGATGGGGATGGTGTGGATGTAGGTACCAAGGACGGTCCACGTGCATCAAGATGGGATGGAGATGGTCAAACTTCAGTCGAAGGTGGAAATGGTGTAGGTGTAACATCGGAAGATCTGACTGGCATAGATAGAACAAACGGGGATGGGATAAATGATGGCAGACTATCTTTAGGTAGTAATAGTCTAACCATATATCATTTTTTCTTCCCACTGGAGTCATGTGACATGGATCAAGGAGGGTCAGCACTACCTGATGTGATATCTATATATAGAAAAATAATATTACAAATAATTAATCAAATAGAATACTGGAATGAATTAAAATTAGATAACTAACAAAATTCCATTTCACACCAAAAATAAAATACACTAATAAAGTGATAAAGTATTATAACAAAACAAAGATGTCACTAATAACATAACCATAAATTGACTAACAAACATCTATGTCTAATCCTATTTAGAATTGTAAACTTCAAAGTCATCTTCTAATTCCCCTTCATTGTCTTGTTCAATATTATTTGATTCTTCATTCAAATTTTATGATTCTTCTTCATTTGTCAACAAATTAGCAGGGTCTACTTATTCAATACCTCCTATTAAATCTTCCAATCTTGAAATATTTTCAACTTCAATGACTTCGTTGACATGTGACATTTCTTCTACTTGGTAAGACACATCTTCTTGTACATTATCGGATTCTATGTAACCCCTTAGCTTCATTTTTATTGCAACACACCAACCACGCTTGTCCATTTTTATTGCTGGATATGACACCTAATACACTTGTCTTGTATTATGTGCACTAATGAATGGGTAAAATAGATTATATCTTTTATCCATTTGAATTTCCTATTTTGATAAACTCTTGTTCCTTGTTGGATCAAACTAGTGACAATAAAATAATACTACTTGCTCAGGACAGCTTGTAGTATTATGCTCTAACTCATATATATGTTGAATGACCCCATAAAAATCATCTACGCCTCCTTCTTTAAGACCCTTTACGTGAACCCCATTATTTATCATTTTCTTCCCCTCAATCCATGCTTGAGTATGAAATTTGTATCCATTGACAAAGTATGTGTGTCATTCTTTAGAAAAATAAAATACAAAGAGCATGGACAATTATATTTTATTTACCATATAATAGAAAAATAAAATAAATTATAACATACATACTTGTTCCTAGAACCAAGTAGGAAAATCTAAATGTAGATTATGTGTAGAGGCATTTGATTGGGATTGCAAGAATGAATTATCCAAATATAATGTATGATAGGTCAAAATTTGGAGTATAATGCAATTGACAGCAATAACTATTGAAACTCAAAGAGCATAGATGGTCCGACTTACTCAAGGTATGACTTAACTTCAGCACAATTAATCAACACATGAACATGGGCTGAGTCTTTCTCTTCATCAGTTAACCAATGAATGAACTCCTTCCCAGAAGGACGACCTTGCTGGTCAAACACTAATAACATTGGTGGACGTCTTTCAATTTCAATTGCAATTTGATTCCTAATGTTGTGCGGTGACAACATAAAGTTGTTGAAATAATGAGAACAAAAATGAGTTGTCTCACGATGTTAGTAAGGCACACAAATGGATCCTTCAACCCTAGCCTTATTTTTCATTGCACGTTTAGAATCGCCCATGAATCTACAAATTTGCATAACCAAGTCATGATTGATGAGCATTAAACAAATGAATTTTAAATAAAATAAAATGATGATTTTATTACCTTTCAAATGGATACATTCATCTATATTGGACAAGTCCACCAAGTCTAGCTTCATATTCCAGATAAATAGGCAGATGTTCCATTGAATCGAAAAAACCAAAGGGGGAGGGGGAATATTCTCTCCAACTTGGTAGAATGAATGGAATATTTTGTTCCATCTACTTTGGTCATCCTCCATCAAAGTTGTAGAACACAAATCTTTGAAGAAATGACTTATTTCAATAAGTGGATTTAAGACATGTGGCGACAATGAGCTAAAAGCAATAGGAAGTAAACACTCCATGGATACATGACAATCATGACTTTTCATCCCATGCATGTTTCCTTTATCAACATTGACACATCTCGCCAAGTTGGAAGAATAACCATCTGACATTCTTAGTTCTTTTATCCATTGACACATTAACTTAGTTTGGTTTGAAATTAGAGTGTAATTTGCTTTTGGCTTTAACAACTACCCATTAGCCCTCGACTTTAGCTCCAAGTCTTTTCGCCTACAATACAAAGCTAAGTCCATCCTAGCCTTTTCATTGTTTTTTGTCTTACCAATGAAATTCATCATAGTGTTGAATATATTGCCAAAGAAATTTTTTTCTATGCGCATAACATCAAGATTGTGATGCAACAAATTATCTCTCTAATAAGGAAGGTCCCTAAAGATACTTTTTTTTGTCCAATGATGTCACTCACCATATCCATGTACTATGGGTGGTGGCAGACCAGTTTCTGTGACTTTTGGAAAGTTCTTAACCCCACTCTAAACTTGTGTAGGTGTCAATATACACGGTGGCTCATCCCTTTCTACTTCCTTTTTTTAAAGACATTTTTGTTCCTCTTAAATACATGATTAGTTGGTAAGAATATACGATGACAGTCAAACTAAGAAGTTTTCCACCCATTTGCCAACTAGAAGGTCTTTGTGTCCTCCATGCAATATGGACATGCCAATCTACTATGTGTCCCCCAACCAGACAACATGTCATAAGCAGGAAAATCATTAATAGTCCACATCAAAGCTTCCCTCATCATGAAATTTTTCTTTCTTGAAACATCATAAGTGAGAACACCATTCCACAACTTTTTCAGATCATCAATCAAAGGTTGTAAATAAACATCAATACCAATTGTTGGATTAAATGGGTTAGGTACGACACAACTCACAAACATATAAGTTTTAGTCATACATATTTCTAGAGGAAGATTGTATGGGGTAACAATGATTGGCCAATAAGAATAAGGTGAAGACGATGCTTAAATATATGGGTTAAATCCATTTGTGCATAAACCAAGTCGCACATTTTGCGTATCAATAGAAAAATCTGGATGTACCCGTTCAAAGTGCTTCCAGACTTCATAGTTAGAGGGATGACTTAACATGCCTGAAGATCTTCTATTCTCATAGTGCTATGTCATTTCGCTTACAGTTTGCATGGGTGCAAATATTTTCTCCAGCCTTGGTACTATAGGCAAATAAAACATTGCCTTAACTGGAACAAGTTTTTTTATTAGTTGTCCCAATAGTCTTGGCATGCTACCTGGGCTTGTTAAAAAATTTTCATTTAGTTAACGCTCCATCATTATTATAATACAACATGTTGCCATCCATGCAACAATAAATCCTCTTAGTTGTTGTACAAGTGACCTTAATAACTTAAGAGAGGGGGGTGAATTAAGTTTCAAAATTTCTCACTAATAAACTTTTAACCCCCTTCTAGATGATAGGCTCAAAATGCAGAAGAAGAAACAACAATAAATTTAACAATGTTCTTTAAACATGCAAGACAAAATTGATTGCAATAACATAAATGAGATAAGGAAAGAGAGAAATGCAAACTCGATTTATACTGGTTCGGCCACTTCTTGTGCCTACGTCCAGTCCTCAATCAACCCACTTGAGATTTTCCACTATCTCTGTAAATCCTTTACAGACTTTGAACACACCTTGGGATCCCTCACCCTTGTGTTCAAAGATTCTCCAAGAGATAACCCGTCTCTTAATTACAATTCTCACAATTCAAGAGACAACCAATCTCTTGATTATAACTAACTTTCTGAGATGAACAAAAATATTTCTCTCCTTTAGAGTGGATGATACAAATTGAAGTTCCTAGAGGAATTTCTCTCTTTTAGAGATGATAATACAATTTAAAGTTCCTGGATGAATTCTCAATAGATTTACAAGTGTTTTCCCAAGAGTTGTTGAGAGAGCATTTGACAATGAAGTTCTCTTAGAATCTCTCCCTTGCTTTCCAAAGTCAGACACACATATATATAGGCCCTTCGTGCCTTTTCAAAATGGTTTGAAGAGATGTGTCTTTTCAAAAAGCTTTTTCTGAAATTCTTCACTAGTAATCGATTACAGATTTCTGGTAATCGATTACACTATTATATTTTGAAGGATCATGACTTTTCAAATTGAATTTCAAGAGTTTCGTTGTTGATAATCGATTACACATCAATGGTAATCAATTACAGCTTTTAAATTCAAATTTCAAACCCTTCTAAAAGCTAAAATTTCAAAATTGTCTTCTAGTAATCGATTACACTGCCTGGTAATCGATTACTAGAGCCTTGATCTCTTAGAAACACTTTGTTTTGAGGCAAAAGCTTAATCTTGAATTAATCTGTCTTCTGGTAATCGATTACATTGCCTGATAATTGATTACCAGAGCCTTGATCTCTTGGAAACACTTTGTTTTGAGGCAAAAGCTTGATCTTGAATTAATCTTGAAGCAATGCTTGTTTGTTGAAGCAAACTTGTATTAATCTTAAAGCAATGCTTAACCTTTGAATGTTTGTTGAAGTAATCTTGAAAGCAACCTTGTTTGATTATTCTTTGGCATCATCAAAATCATGTATTCATACATTCACATTAGCCTCCAAACCCAACTTTGATACTAACCTTTTTGGCATCATAATTTTTTTTGGCAAATGCTTTTATTGGTGTTACATCCAGAAGCATTTTTGAAATAAAGTCTAAGCACTGGTCGGGAACATTCCAATTGTACTTGCAAGCTAAAAGCCTCGTGGATATAGATAATTTTGAGTTTGATGCCCCTTCGTACAATGGCTTATTCATGTTCAGCAATAAATTGTAAAATATTTAAGTATCTTCATTTGGAGGTTCTTCCATATTATTCATGCCTCAGGTTGCCTCATAGCATCACACACCATTTCTTGCATTAACATAAATTATTCACCTTGAGCCACATCTGCTGCACTACTTGATGCATCCATGTAACTATTGTCATCATTTAAATTAACATGCGGTATGTTTTCACCATGATTAGTCCAAATCCAATAATTAGGCTTGAACCCATGACTATAAAGGTGAACCTTCACAACTTTATCCTCTCAAATCCTAGTACAATCACATTTAACACAAGGACATTTGATTCCCTATCATTGTGATAACAATCTTGTTGACTAACTTTGCTTACAAAATCTTCAACCCCCTCAACAAAAGACTCTTTCAAATCGCTTCTACCACTATAACGTCTATCATACATCCAACGCCAATTCGAAAAGAATATAGTTCATGTTAAAATTTAACAAAAAAATATGAACATTCATGAATGACATACATAGTCTTAGAGTGAGTGTCACAACCTACCTCACGATGGGACAGTGAAAGCAAAAACAAATAAGCCAAATCGTTCATCTCCTAGGGAGAAAACACATGGATTCGCCACCAATGTTTATTTAAGGAAAATGTTAGAAAAACCAAAAAGAGGTCTGCGAATTTTGAAAAGAAGGGTTCGGGAGTTGTTTACGCATAGGGAAGGTATTAACACCTCACACGTTCGTCACAATGGAAGGTAGCTTTTAATCGAGTGTGCAAAAATGTGACTTCAATATTATTTATTTTCCCTTTTTATATTTTTTTTATTTTTTGGGGTCGACAAGGGGACTGCCCTTGCTCCTACGTATCCTCAGGTGCGATGAGGAATTCAAACCTACATAGTTCTTTAAGTCTGAATGTTTGTGTTTTAAATTGATTTTATGTTTTTGAAAGATTTATTTTAATTGCTAGCAAAAAGTTGTTTAAGGTGTTGGACCTTGAAACGATGTTTTAAATTTTGAAAAGCCGAGAGAATTGTTAAGGCGTTGGACCTTGAAACGATGTTTTAAGTGATATTTGATAAAAAGAAGTTTAGTTATGAGTTGGTTTTATCTTTGCTTTATTTTATTAACTTTCAAATCTATTTTAAAGACAATTTTATGGCACTAGTGATCGGTTAAGATTAAACTTTACAAATAAAAACGAGATTACTGATGATAGATGGAGAAGATGAATGTGCACATAATAACAAAGGAGACCCCTAAGGGTACATAGATCACATTCAAATACTTAAAAATAAAACTAACTAACTATCACACGAAGAACGCAGAACAAGAAACGACGTAGGGGCTGATTGCGGTCGCGATTTGGTAACATCTCGGCTTCATTTCCTCTTCTTTCTTCTTCTTCTTTTTCTCTTTCTTCTTTTTTTCTCTCAATTCTCTCAATTTCATTCAGTGATGAACCTTCTAACCCTTTAAACCCCCCCCTAGGATGCCTATTTATAGGCAAAAGGCCACTTTGGGGTGGTTGCATCTCGCCCAGGCGAGCTGAACCTTACCCCTGAAGTAACTAGCTCACCCAGGCGAGCTAATTTCTTAACCATGAAGTTATTTGATGGCCCAGGCGAGCCAGATGCTAGCCTGGGCGGGCTAGGGTCCAGAAAAACAAAAAAAAAAGCCCTTTTGCCCCCTTCCCTGGTATCAATTTGTATTCTTAATCAAAACACTGAGTGATCCTTTGCTTTGTGCGGTAACTGGTGTCGAACATCACAATTCGGCTAGCAAGAATCAAAATATCAGTGAATGATACTCCCCAGACGAAATAAGGGTCTGACAATGAGCATTTATTATTAGTAGCAAGAATTCAGGTGATGTTTTAGGTGAACACAAAATCACATACATAGTGTTTGCGTATCTAAATGAGCAAAGCATCAAATATAAATAGCATAATCACAACTAACCTGAACAATGGAACCTACGTCTAAGTAAGAGAGCAATCACCTAACAGAAATACACCTTTGAACCTGAGAGTAAGAGATAATTTTTTTTTAAAAATAGTTATGTATAAACAATAATGACCCACCTCATTGCTCTGATATCACCACACTAAATGGCGCAAATTTCAATTTTTAAATGAAAACTCTGTTAATTTGCTTATGAAAAATGAGTAAATTTTTTGTGATATACATACACCAAACAATGTATAATTACTTATATATATATATATATATATATATATATATATATATATATATATATATATATATATATATATATATATATATATATATATATATATATATATATATATATATATATATATATATATATATATATATATATATATATATATATATATATATATAGTAACTCAGTACATATCATTCATATAATGGAAAGTAAATTGGTTCATACATATAATTAAATATATGATTTACATCCTCAATTCAAAAAGAACTATAGAATCAACTATATAGGAGTTGATTATCAAAACACAACTCTATCCCAAAATAATTCTAACGTCATCACGTCGGCTTGGCGACTCCACAAAAGAATCTCACTTCACGTACTCTACTACTGTCCTTCTGCTCCCTTGAACAAAGGTTATGAAACATGGGCACCATCAATGCACTGGCCATGGATAATTGAAGATTCTAAGTCATCCCCCTCCAGAGATGCTCTAAACTTTTTAACCACTCTATTTCCCTCATCAGGGATATCCATCATGGTCACTGCACCCCCCCCCCCCATGTACATACACATCACACATTATCACAATGACATTTTCAACATCAACAACTACTCATCTCAATGTCATTATCATTATCCACATCATCTCATCTCTATGTCATTCTCAACATCAACATCATCTCATCTCAACATGATCATCAATAAAAACATCATCTAATATCAATATTATCATAAACACCAACATCGTCTCATATCAATTATTATCAATATCATCTTCAATAACAACATCATTCTCTATCAACATTATCATAAACATCAACGTCACCTCATATCAATTAATAGCATCAATAACAATATCATCACTAAATCACATTTCGCATATATATACATATATAGTTGATGCCTAAGATTCGCACTCCCCAAGTCTTCAGACAACACAAGTCTAATAAAAACAATAATGACATTAATCAATAACAGACGTATCGTATCCCATTAGTCAAAAACATTGTTTTTCTTGAAAACCAACATGCAACAGGGACAAACATACATCCCCATAGTTAGGTTCCCTGACCCCAACTATGGAATCAAAAGCCGTAAATTGTAATAAACTCCCCTCACCTATCGTGAGCTCTTCATCAATTCCACTTTGCGTCGCTCAGGGACCTTTCTTGTTCACGTTTGTCAGTCCAAATTCAAGGTTATATATACCAAATTGAAGGAAATTTAGTATAGATTTCAAAAAACAAGGGTTAATAACAACATTTAGGGTCAATTATATCGGTAAAAACATAAAGGGCTAAGGGGTGTTTCGGATTGTACTAAAAGGAGATGTCATTTTGAAATTTCGATTATGCCAATGTGACCAGGGTTCAGTGAAGGTCACAAAAATAACATCAATTTTTATAAAAAGATAACTTTTACAACTCTCATTTTCAAGGGTTTTTTAAAGGAAGTTTAAAAGCACCCTATTACAGTACCCAAAACAAAAAAGACACTAGAAGATGCTCAAACTAACTAGGAGAAAGGTTTAGAAGTCAAGATTACCTCAGAGAAGAGATGAAAAAAAGAATTAAGGGATTGTTCCCCACTTAATCCTTGCGGTGGATTCTAAGGATTCCACTCATTAAAATTTTCCTCTCAATGTGGTATTGGCGGCAGGCAACGTCGACTCATGGTGGCCACCAGTGGTCATAGGTTGTGGAGGAGGAAGTGTTAGGGCTTGGGTGGGTGTTTGGAGAGAAAAAGAGTGAAAATTCATGTTTTTCACGCTGAAGAAGGTATTTATATTCTGCATATCTTGCTAAGCGAGCTTGTCTCGCTAAGCGGAAGTTCACTTTTGGTGAAAAGTCAAGCTTAGCGCAATTCCTCTTAGGTTGGGATTTGCGTTGAGCGTGACAATTTGCTCTCAGCATAATTCCTCTTGCGCTTAGCGCAATTCTTTGTCGGGTTGGAATTGTGGTTAGTGTGATTCTCTGGTCTAAGCTTGATAATTTGTAAATCACAACGGTCAAATGGTGGGGACATGTGTTAGGCACCTACAGTCAAAATTTGACAATGATCCAACGGTTAACGATTCTATGGTTGCTATTTTACCAGAATAGGTGTAGGTAAAATTTGAAATCTCATAATTTCAACATAGGTCAATAAAAATCCACTTAACTCAACATCCACATCAAGCAAATCACATATGACTAATTCAAATCATACCTCAACTCATTCAAGTCAATCATATAACCAAATAACACGATAAATACAATTAAATATCGATTTTATAGTTAGAAAAATTTTAGGGCGTTACAACTCTCCACCTTTTTAGAAATTTCGTCCCCGAAATTTACTTGACTCAAAAAGGTTGGATATGCTTCTCGCATCAAACTCTCTAGTTCCCATGTGACATCTTCTCCTGATGCACCTTCCCAAATCACCTTGACCAATGGAATCTCCTTCCCTCTCAGGTGCTTTGTTCGCCTATCCTCGATCCTCAAAGGCAATGTTTCATATGTCAAGTTCTCATTCACTTGTACATCATCCAATTCGATCACATGAGATGGATCATCAATATACTTACGAAGTTGAGACACATGAAAGACATCATGAAGATTAGAAAGAAACGAGGGTAATGCAATTAGGTATGCCACAGGACCGACTCTTTTGAGAATTTGGAAAGAACCAATAAAACGAGGTGTGAGTTTTCGGGATTTCAATGCTTGACCCTAGTCCATGGAGTGACTCTCAAGAATACATGATCACCAACCTTGAACTCTAGGTCTTTCCTCCTCTTGTCCTGATAGCTTTTCTGCCTACTCTAAGCAGTCCTCATCCTCTTTTGGATCAACTTTACCTTCTCAGTGGTTTATTGTACCACTTCAGGTCCTAAGGTGAGGTTCTCTCTGGGCTCTAGCCAACACAGGGGTGTCCTACACCTTCTACCATATAGAGCTTCATAGGGAGCCATGCAAATGGTAGAGTGAAAATTATTGTTATAAGTGAACTTTATCAATGATAGAAAACTTTCCCAACTTCCCTTTTGCTCTAAGACACACACCCTCAAAAGGTCCTTCAACGACTAAATGGTCCGTTCAATTTGGCCTTTAGTCTGAGGGTGGTAGGGCGAACCTAGTCTATGCTTGGTTCCCAACGCTTTGTTCATACTTGATGTAGCTCCTATGTGAAGCTTTTAGGCCTTGGATCTTCTTCATCAATGGAGTCCTTTGCTTCCTGAATATCAATGGAAGCAGAATGGAGAAGGAAGAAAGATGATTGGAGACGCCACTTCAAGGAGAAGATGAGTCAAAAAGAAGCTCACCACCATAGGAAGCCATGGATAAGAGCTTGAAGGTAGGAGAAGATGAGTGGAGGGAGAGGGAGATAAATTTTATGCCTCAAAAGAGGTTTGAAATTTGAAGTTTAATTCTCAAATGATCAAAGTTGAAAAAATGCACACACGTGTCCTCTATTTATAGCCTAAGTGTCACACAAAATTGGAGGAAAATTTGAATTTTTATTCAAATTTCACTTGAATTTGAAATTGAATTTGTGGAGCCAAAATTTCACTAATTATGATTAGTGAATTTTAGCTATGGTTCACCCCACTAATCCAGGATCAAGTCTAAGATTCTCCACTAAGTGTGCTTAGGTGTCATGAGGCATGTAAAGCATGAAGGACATGCACAAAGTGTGACTATATGATGTGGCAATAGGGTGTAGCAAGCAACTACTCACCTCCCCCTCTAAAATTTAATTGGATTGGGCTTCTCCCAATTCAATTAAATTTATTTTCCAACACACACATCAAATATTCACTTAATGCATGTGAAATTACAAAATTACTCCTAATCCAAAAACTACTCTAGGTGCCCTAAAATACAAGGGCTAAGACCCAAAAATAATGAAACCTTAATATAATATGTACAAAGATAAGTGGGCTCATACTTAGCCCATGGGGCTGAAATCTATCCTAAGGCTCATGAGAACCCTAGGGCCTTCTCTTGCATCTCTGGTCCAATCTTCTTAGAGTCTTCTATCCAATGCCCTTGTCCAATCTTTTTATAGTCTTCTTAGAGTCTTGAAACTCAGGGATTCTTTCCTCAACACTTGTAAAAAGAATAAAAACATATGTATTAGTGATGTTGGGTATGTTAGAGTAGGGTAAGGATTGAAAACCTCTTTCCTGGCCATCTTCCCATGAGAGAACATAGTTCCTCACCAACTCAATGAGTGGTGCTACAAGTATAGAAAAATATGGGACAAACCTTTTGTAAAAGTTTCTTAAGTCATTGAAGCCCCAAATTTCCCTTATACTTGGTGGAGTAGGCCACTCAAGAATGATATTTTTTCTCTTAGGGTTCATGGGAAGCCCTTGATCACTATTTAAAAAGTTAAGAAAAGTAATGGAATAAAACATACCTTTTTCTTTATTTTCATGTTGATTATTCCTACAAAAAATTACGCAAACCTAAGGTATCCCATATGAGCACCTAGGTTTGTATTGAAACAAAAAATAAGAACAAACCTACCTAATGAGTCCCTATGTACGCAAATCATGAAGATGTTGGGTGCATGAGTGATTTTACAAAAGAGGGTTGCACCACTCAACACATTCATCATACCACTTATCATAGGGATTTAGTGCCTCATAATACCTATTTTGGGAACCAACAAAGCAAAAGGACTTAAGCTCTTATGAACCAAACCCTCATCCAACAACTCCTTTACTTGAGGAATAACCTCAAGCTCAAGAGGTATGGCGGTGCTAAGGGATGTTTCCCTTAATAGGAGAAGGTAGAAAGATTGTTTAAGAAGGAGTGCTATTTTGATATCCCATTTTTTTGAAAAATGATTTTCCTTCTTAACAATCTTCTTGGAGGAATCCTTTTCCTCTTTTTCCTTCCCCTTGGCCTTTGAAGACAAGGCCTTACTATCCTTCTTTTTCTTTTGGTTTTCTAGTTTTTCTTCCTCATCCCTCTTATCTTTCATAGTTAGTTGATCTTTGGCCACCTGTGAAGGTGTTTAAGGATGCAACACAAATTTAGTGCCAAGATGGGTGAGGGTAATCTCATTAGTTAGGCCATTGTAAATGATCTTCCTATCAAATTGCCATGGCCTTTCTAAAAGAATATGCCCTGCCTCCATGGGAACTATATCACAACTAATTTCATCCTTATATGTCCCAATGGAGAAAGGTACCTTCACTTGTTGGTTAACTATCATTTCCCCTTGTTCATTGAGCCATTGAAGTTTATAAGGTTTTGGATGGGGAATGATAGTGAGGTTCAACTTGGAAACTAATCTTGTGCTACAACAATTGCAACAAGATCCACTATCCACAATGAGAGAACAAGTTTTATCTAAAATTTTGCATCTTGTATGAAAGATGTTCTCTCTTTAGGATTGAGATAGATCACAAGATTGACCTCCAAGGAGCCTTCTAACCATTAGTAGATCACCTTCTTCATGGGGGTAGACTTCTTCACTAGACTCTTCACCTCTTACTTCATCTTCACTTCCACTAGAAGAAGGGGAAAAAGTAGTCTCTTCTTGACTACTATAAATGTCTTGACCCCTTGTAATCATGGTTTTCTTTGTGGGGCATTGAGAGACAATGTGACCTCTCCCAAGACATTTGAAGCATTTAATGTTGCTAGTACTTTCTTGGGAACTAGTCTTAAGGGTGGATTTCTCTATGATCTTACCCTTATCTTCCTTGGGTTTTGAAGGTGTAGCCCCCAAAATTCCTTGGACTTGGTCCTTCCTTGGATAAGAGTGAAAGCCATAAGATTTTGAAGGAAGCTTTCTTTTAAGTTATTGCTCCACTTTTATACAAAGTTGGACTAGCTCATCTAGGTCCCTATATGGAAGGAGTTCAACCTTATCCCTCACTTCCATATTAAGCCCACTAAGGAACCTAGCTATGCTTGTTCTTTCCTCCTCCCTAAGCCCAGCTCTTAAAAGGAGTAGTTCCATTTGTTGTCTATATTCTTCAACACTCATACTCCCTTGTCTAAGCCTTTAGAACTTTTCCATAAGCTCCCTTTCATAGTAGGAGGGAATGTGCTTCTTCCTAAGGGCACTTTTAAGATCATTCCAATACTCTACGGAGGATCCCCAAGAATCCTTTGTTCCCTAACAAGGGAAGTCCACCAATAGAGGGCATACCCTTGAAAGCTAATGGTAGCCAATGGAACTTTTCTCTCTTCGCTAATATGATGGCAAACAAAGAGTTGTTCAACCTTCATTTAGGCCTCAAAATTATCTTTTCCATGGAAATATGGGAGGCTAATGTTAACCTCTTGAGGCGTTCTATCATTTTCTCTTATTTGGGAATGATGTTTAGTATGTGAACTATGACGCCCTCTATAATAGTCGCTAAGTTCTTCACTTAAACTCTTGCAAGAGTCATGACTACTATAGGAGACATGTTTTTCTCTTTTCATTTCTTTCAATATTTTTCTTCTTTCTTCCTCTCTTATTTTCTCACTTTCATCTTGACTTATTTCTTCCATTCTTTTTTTCCTTTTTCTTTTCTCTCTTGTTTTTCTTTCCACAACTTAAGGGATCTCAAATCGTCCAATATCTTATACAATGGGTCCTTAGGAGTAGAACCCTCACCATTAACACTAGATGAATAACGAAGACATGTTGGTTCCTAAGGTATGGTTCTTTCTTGTTGGGGGTTTGAAAAAAAAAGGTAAAAGAAACTATGGTTGAAACTAGTCAAAATAAACACTAAAAAAGGTGTGAAAGATAAGGTAAAAATTAATTGGTAAAAGGCAAGCTATCTAGGCGGTTTGACAATGGAAGGTAAATGAAATAAGCTATGAAAGTAAGTAAGAAATTAAAGTGCAAGAAATGTAAATTAGGCGAATCCAAAGAGTGTTTGAATGACCACATTTAAGATTCCCAACAAAACACTCACTATCCTAAGGGAAAATTGCCTAAAATTATTACACACAAATGGAAGTTTGGTAACCTATTGGAGGCTCCCAACATACTTCCAATGAAAGGCCTTTTTGTTACAAAACTTGAAAGCAATGAAGGTAAGTAAATTGCCAATTACAAAATTACAAAATGGTCCTCAATTTTGGTGGTTGTTCTCCCTTTGGTGATTCACTCAATTTGGAGTGCTTCTTAGTCCAATAGCTCTAAAGGTGGTTTGCCCCTTGCTTCTTGACTCAAACTCTTCAAAGGATGGCACCAATCTTCCTTTCCAATTTCCTATATGGTAACTCACAAACAAGGAAACAAAGAGACAAGCAATAGCCAAAGACAAAAAAAAAATGAAATGAAAGCTAAACCAATAGAGTTTTAACAGGACAAATTTTCAAGGATTATTCAACAATTAAAGCAATGAAAATCACATAAAAGAAAGTTAGGACTCAAAGAGAAACCTTGAATGACTCTAGAGTAGAGTAAAAAAAAACTAAAAAAATAAGACTCAAGAAACCTCTAGTTTTGGCACTTATTTTCACACTAATTTTCAATTGAAATTAAAGAACTAATATTAGTATAAAATAGACACCAATTATAGAACAAATTTCGAGCCAAAACAACAAGTACACTTCACTTTCACTTTTTTTTTCCTGGACACTGATTGTTTGTTGGCATGCGACCTTCGCTTGACCACCTCAAAATGTTTGACACCCATCGTTGTGTAATCCGTGAAGTCTCACAACATTCCAGAAGTCAAAACAAGCATTTTTGCGCAATCCATAAAATTCCGCAACATTCCGGAAGTCAAAAAGAGCATTGTTGCGTAATCCGTAAATTTTCGCAACATTTCGGAAGTCAAAAAGAGCATTGTTGCGTAATACGTAAAGTCCCGCAACATTCCAGAGGGAAAAAAAGAGTATCGTTGCGTAATCCATAAAGTTCTGTGATGTTTCGGAAAGAAATCGATATAAAAACACAAAAGGGGGTGTATTTAGTAAAATAGGTGGTGCAATTAGAAGTTTTCAAATCTGGGCCCTTCTAGTGGATACTGGGCATTTCCTTGCTTAAGGTGGAAGCAAGCTAGCTCGCCTGGGTGAGCTCGGTGGCAACCACCTCCCCATTTTGTTAAAAAATGGCTTCCGGGGCTTCCAGGACTTTCGTAATGCTTCCGTAAAATTTTCGAAAACCTCGGCAAAGCATATTTCACTTGATATTGCTGAAAGGGAAGAGAAAAAAAGAAGAAAATCAAGTCCTATATGCTTCCGTAACTTTTCTGTAAATTACGAAAAAGAGGGGGTGAACTTATCAAGATGAGGAGTGCAAATAGCAATTTTCAAAATTCTAATTTGGACCTTTCAAAATATTTTGGAAGCTGGGTTACTTAAGGAGGAAGCAACCCAGCTCGCCTGGGCAGCAACCTCCTCCCCTCTTTTCCTATAAATAGGCAAAGGGAGGTTGTTTCAAAGATCCCTAACCCCCCTAGCTATGCATTTCACCTGTTTTGGGTAAAAAAATATTCTCGTGAAGAAAATCCAAGCCGAGGTGCTTCCGTAACGCTTCTGAGACGTTTCCGTGAGTAAATCCGTGAAAGTTTTCTGCCGTTCTTCATCGTTCTTCGTTCGTTCTTCATCATTCTTCGATCTTCAACCGGTAAGTTCCCAAAATTGAATCTTTCAATTCATTCTATGCACCCTTGGTGGTCCCCACTTGTTTCGCGTACTTTTGCTTTCATTTCGTTTGTTTTCCGTACCCCATTTTAACGTGCTTTCACCATTTATTTAAGTCGTTTTCTCACCTAATAAATAATAAAATGAATTTCAACCAATCATTTGTGTTGTAATCTTGTTTAATCACTGTTAAAATAGAACTCAACCGATCGTTCATGCAGTAATCTCGGTTAAAACCAGAAAAGGGAAAAATAATAATAAAATAATCAAAATATCTTTGAATAAAATAATAAAAAAAAAAATCAATCGGACGTTTTTCTTTGAAAGTTTCCTTGAATGAATTGACTAATAACCAAAGTAAAACTAAGGCTAAAATCAACTCACAAATCAAGCTTCGTCCGCAAAAGTCACTCAAAACCATTTTAAGGTCCAACGCCATAAACGATCCTCTTTGCTTTTATCGGTTAACATGGACCGTTCAAAAGCATAAAATCAACATGTAACTTTACCACTTTTGCAAGAACTAAGTAGGTCTGATTTCCTCATCGCAATTGAGGATACGTAGGAGCAAAAGCCTTGCTTTTGTCGACCACCCCAAGAGATTGTTAATGGTCCAACGCCTTAACGTTTCTCTACTTTCAAAAACCAAGAGATCGTTAATGGTCCAACGCCTTAACGTTTCTCTACTTTCAAAAACCAAGAGATCGTTAATGGTCCAACGCCTTAACGTTTCTCTCCTTTCAAAATCAAAAAATCGTTTAATGGTCCAACGCCTTAAATGACCTTTTGTTCGGTTAAAATATATCTTGCGAAAAAAGATAAAAACAACTTAACCAACGTTTAGTTCTCAAAGAACTACGTAGGTCTGATTTCCTCATCGCAATTGAGGATACGTAGGAGCGAGGGAAACACCCTTGTCGACCACACCAAAATTAAAAACATAAAAAGCATAAAAACACAAAAAGACATAAAAAAGGGAAAATAAAACATTTTGAAGTCATATTTGCACACTTGATTAAAGGCTACCGTTCTTTGTGACGGACGCTTGGGGTGCTAATACCTTTCCCGTGCGTAAAAACAACTCCCGAATCTTTCACACTTAAAGTTCGTAGACCACACCTTTCCGATTTTTCCGATGTTTTCCTTGAATAGTGGCGACTCCGCGCATTTTTCTTTCTTGGAAGACGCACCTGTGAGCCCTGCGTCGCCCTCCTGTTGAAGGGTAGGTTGCGAAAGTTGGCGACTCCACTGGGGACTGTTTTTAGAGAGTTAGGCCTTCTAATCTCGTGCAATATCATGACTTCCTCTTTTGTCGGTTTCCTTTTATTTCTCTTACGTTCTTATATATAACTCTTTGATGCTTTTAGTGTGTTTTTGAAATGTATGCATGAGATAGATATTTATTCATTTGATGCACACAAACACCAACACTATTTGTACACATGGTGAGTTGAAAAGGGGCCCTATACCCGGGTCCATGGGAACATAAGGAGTGGAGGTGAATCTGTGGTCATGTTGGGTCTCCGACTTGCTTGATAATAGTGAACCCTCATCTAGAGTTTTTCTCTTTGATAACATATTGTTACTGGTAGTCCCTACTGCCGCAATATGTTTTTCGAAGGGGATGATACCTCTAGAAACCATCAAGAGAGATATGACCACCTTGGGAATTATCACTAAAAGCCTTTTAGTTCCTCCCATTTAGGTCCCTAAAATAGGGGCACAAAGCAAACACACTGTGTGCATTTTTAAACACTACCATGCATATAACCTAAATGTCATGTACGCCTTTGTTGTATGATTATTTATCGATATTGCCATACTGTGTACATCCCCGTGTTGTGCTATTGCGCGTCTGCATCATGTCGTCACACACACGTTGTATGTTGGTCTCGTCTTTTGTCATGGGAAGCCGGAAGATCCATATCACCTTCTTAACTACACACATGGGGCACTGCACCCCTAAATGTGCAAGTAAGAAGAGATGATTTTTCGGGCTCTCGTGTTCATAAATGCATTCATATCATGCATCGCATAAGCATATCTTCATGGCATCATAATGAACATACCGTTCCTGCATTTGTCCGTTATCATATTCTAGCATCACATTTTGCATGAGTCATTTCATCATCGTGCATATGCGTTCACATACTTTTTGTTCTACAAACTGCATACCTTTTGTTTTCATGTTTGCTCATGCACGATCCTTGCGTTTTTCTCTGCAAAACAAAAATAAAAAAGGAAGCATGAAAATTCACACTACATTCTTAGTTGCATGTGTTAGGTACCATGAGCCAACCTTGTTGGGATCATATACCCATTTCTATATAAAAAAAACAAAACAAAACAAAATGATTGAGCATGGTACCTAATGCGTGGTTAACTAGGAAATGATGTTTCTTCGGGCATCTCAATTTCATAATTGCATTTTCCATGCATAGCTTAAGTATGCTCGAGTCATTCATCTATGTGAAATGTTGTCAAATTATTGGCAATTGAAATTGTCATTCCTTGGGTTATGGGGTTGAATCAAGCTCATGATTTTACGAAAAAGGTTAATCAAGTCAAGTTGAAGTATGGAAGTAACCATCTTGCAAAAATTGGGGCAAAAGATGGATCGGGTTACATCGTTGCTTCGTCTACTGCCAAACACATTTAGGACTGTTGATGTCCTTGTTACTTCTAGTTTCACCTTGACAAAGATGTCATGGACCATGTTGAAAATCTAAATTGATTCAACCCCATGTCCTGTGTAAAAAATTGCAATACTTCAACTGTGCATCATTTGCATACATCCATGCTTTTCATTGGTTGCATTGCTCATTGCATTCTTTCCTTGAAAAAAAATGAACTTAATCATTGTTATCAAAAGGAAAGAACACATTTTACGGTGCCCTTATCGAACTCGTGCTAGAGCTAGAGTAATGGGTGAAGTAGAGGAGGTGCAACAGTAGATGAAGGCCGACATGGAGGCCATGAAAGAGCAAATGGCCACAATGATGGAGGCCATGATGAGCATGAAGAAGATAATGGAGGTCAATGTGGCTGCAATAGCCGCTACCAGCACCATTGCTGAGGTGGACCTGACCCCCCCCCCCATATGGCCTCAACCAAATGAATCATCCAACCTTAGCTATGGTAGACAAAGATTTGGGAAGTATGAGCAGCCCCTATTATGTGCAAATTCAAAACAAGCACGCCTTCCCACCATATGGCTTGCCTCCCAACTATACACCACCCAATGTGGCATACACTCGATGTCAATAACTCTACTCCCATACTCATTGAAAGCCGACAACCTCAAACTGATCATGCACATGTCTCTCAACCCATGGGGGAGACACATGAAATGCCCCACCACAATCTAGCGGACTTTGAGCCTTGCCTCGGATATGCCACTGAAGGGCAAACAGTTGGTGGTATACCCCTGTAAAACACTTTGGAGGGCCCTCAGTATCACCCATAACCACACCCCTCACATTCCATGGCGGTTAAAAACCCTCATGCTATGGCAGAGATGGGAAAGTTGGATCATCTAGAGAATAGGCTCAGGGCCATTGAAGGAGGTGAAGATTATGCCTTTGTTAACCTAGAAGAGTTGTTCCTAGTACCCAATATCATCACCCCTCCCAAGTTCAAGGTGTCGAACTTTGACAAGTACAAGGGGACTACTTGCCCCAAGAACCATCTAAAGATGTATTGCCGAAAGATGGGGGCATACGCAAAAGATAAGAAATTGCTGATACATTTCTTCCAAGAAAGTCTTACTAGGGCAGCTATCACCTGGTATACTAACTTGGAACCTTCCCGAGTCCATTCTTGGAAGGACCTAATGGTTGCCTTCGTTAGGCAGTATCAGTACAATTTTTATATGGCTCCGAATAGGATGCAACTACAGGGCATATGCAAAAGGGGGGCACAGATCTTTCAAAGAATACGCCCAAAGGTGGAGGGATCTGGCAGCCCAAGTGGTTCCCTCAATGACGGAGAAAGAAATGATAACAGACACATTACCAGTGTTCTATTATGAGAAATGGTGGGTTACACACCTTCAAGCTTTCTGAATTTGGTCTTCACTGGCAAAATGATCAAAGTGGGTCTGAAAAGAGGCAAATCTGATCATCATGCTTTGATAAATGCAAAAAAAACTGGGGCAAATGAAGAGGGTGAGAATGAGGGAGAAACCCATGTTCTGACTGCCATTCCTATACGGCCAAGTTTCCCACCAACCCAACAATGTCATTACTCAGCCAATATTAGCCCTTCTCATTACCCACCATCTAGTCATCCATAAAGGCCATCCCTAAATCAATCACAAAGTCTATCTATCGCACTTCCAATGACGAACACCACCTTTAGCACAAACCAAAACAACAACCAAAAAGGAATTTTGCAGCAAAAAGCCTGTAGGATTCACCCCAAATTTCAGTGTCATATGATAACTTGCTCCCATATCTACTCGATAATTCAATGGTTGCTATAACCCCAGCCAAGGTTTCCTCAACCTCCTTTTTTTCGAGGATACGACTCGAATGCAACATGTGCATATCATGGAGGAGCCCCGGGGCATTCCATTGAGCATTGTAGTGCCCTGATACATAAGGTGCAAGGTCTAATTGATGCGGGCTGGCTGAAATTTGAGGAGAATCACTTGTTGAATCCTAACATCGACAAGCAACACCACACATGGGGCAATTTTGAAAGCTGTTGTTAAATGTCTCTAATGACTCATCAGGATTTTCAAGTTTATGCCACTATTGTAAAACACAGTTACAATGCTAAATAAAATAGATAAATTTGACATCTTTGTCCTTCATCCTCTCGTAATTACATCTTTGCTTCCACTAGAATGTGGGTGCAAGCCATTGGTTTGTTTGCTCAAGCGACCTGCGCTCCTGAGTTTGGACTTCCAAGACCGTTCAATCAGAAATTACTTGTGCTACACATTTGGTGAGAGTGCCATAAAACGACGAGTAAAGTGAAAAAAAAGGGTTCAAAAAGAAAAAGGAAAAAAGCATTTGATTGACTGTGATTTTAAGTAAAAATATAGACGTTCATGTGACCTCATTTTATCATTCCGAAAAGTTTGTCTTTTTTAGAGAGAAGTGAGTTATCAAGAATAGGAGTCATTTGACGTAACCTGTCAACTGAAAAATCCTTCAAACTATTTCTCGTCTTTGAAAAATTCTTTTTGCGAGAATCAACTGCCTCTTTCATTCTTCCTTGCTACAAGGTCGTGAAAACAAAACAATGATGGGTACCTCAAAGACTTACACTGGGGCAACAAAGCCTTACACTGGGGCAATGAAAGGCACCATGCATAAACCTCAAGTGAACCTAGGGGCAGATTAGAAGTTCTCACCCAATAGGTTCCCTGCTACAAGGTCATGACGAAAGACAACAATTGGTACCTCAAGTGAGCCTCAACTGACTGAGCAATGAGGGGCATCATGCATAAGCCTCAAGTGAACATAGGGGCAGATCAAAAGTTCTCACCCGTCGATGTTTTTAAACAAAAAAAGGGGGGGGGACAAACCCTGGAATTTCAATGGATTGATTAAACATCAAATGACTCCATTGTCGTCACTCTAAAATGGTCAAGTGACTAAATCAAACAGAACATACACTCTGAGGGAGTTCCCGGAGAGATTTGCAAAAGATAGGATAAGGTTGCATGAATTATCACCTCTTTCAAAAGGACAGTCAATCTGTGTTTTCCAAAAAAAATTAAATCAAAATCAAAATCACAAAATAGGGAAAGAATGTCATGAACATTGTACAACTTTCCATTACATTGCATTGTTTCATATGAAGTCCGCATTTACCACATTTCAAGACAAAGGTTGCATGCATCTGGATCCCTAAAAATCATGTTAACTACATAGATTTCCTACATCTACTATCCAATCTCAATGAATCAATCTCTTTCTTTCTCAAAAGGGTGGACCCTTGAGGACTACACGACCTCACCTTTAGAGGGCTACACACCCTCGCCTTCAGAGGGCTACACATCCTCGCCTTCAGAGGGCTACACGCCCTCACCTTCAGAGGACTACACGTCCTCGCCTTGAGGACTACACGTCCTCACCTTCAGAGGGCTACACGCCCTCACCATCAAAGGACTACACGTCCTCGCCTTCAAAGGGCTACATGCCCTCGCCTTCAGAGGACTACACGCCCATGTCTTCAAAGGACTACACGCCCTCGCCTTCAGAGGACTACACGTCCTCGCCATCAGAGGGCTACACGCCCTCACCTTCATAGGACTACACGTCCTCGCCTTGAATACTACACGTCCTCACCTTCAGAGGACTACACGTCCTCATCTTCAGAGGACTACACGCCCTCGCCTTCAGAGGACTACACGTCCTCACCTTCAGAGGGCTACACGCCCTCACCTTCAGAGCACTACACATCCTCGCCTTCAGAGGGCTACACGCCCTCGCCTTCAGAGGACTACACGTCATCACCTTTAGAGGACTACACGTCCTCGCCTTCAGAGGGCTAGGCGCCCTCACCTTCAGAGGCCTAGGCGCCCTCGCCTTTAGAGGGCTATATGCCCTCGCCTTCAGAGGACTACACGTCCTCACCTTTAGAGGACTACATGTCCTCGCCTTCAGAGGGCTACACGCCCTCGCCTTCAGAGGACTACACATCCTCGCCTTTAGAGGACTACACGTCCTCACCTTCAGAGGGATACACGTCTCACCTTCAGAGGACTACACGTCCTCGCCTTTAGAGGGTTGCACGCCCTCACCTTCAGAGGACTGCACGTCCTCACCTTTAGAGGGCTACGCGCCCTCACCTTCAGAAGACTACAGATCCTCGCCTTTAGAGGACTACACGTCCTCGCCTTAAGAGGACTGCACGTCCTCACCTTCAGAGAACTACACGTCCTCACCTTCAGAGGACTACACGTCCTCGCCTTTAGAGGGCGACACGCCCTCGCCTTTAGAGGACTACGTGCCCTCGCCTTCAGAGGACTACACGTCCTCTCCTTCAGAGGGCTACACACCCTCACCTTTAGAGGACTACACATCCTCACCTTCAGAGGGCTACTCGCCCTCGCCTTTAGAGGTCTACATGTCCTCACTTTTAGAGGGCTACACGCCCTCGCCTTCAAAGGACTACACGTCCTCACCTTCAGAGGGCTACACACCCTCGCCTTCAGAGGACTACACGTCCTCACTTTTAGAGGACTAGACGTCCTTGCCTTCAGAGGACTACACGTCCTCCACTTCAGAGGACTACATGTCCTCCCCTTCAGAGGACTACATGTCCTCGCCTTCAGAGGGCTACACGCTCTCGCCTTCAGTGGGCTCCAAATCCGCACCTTAAGAGAATTTAAGGTCCTCTGCCCTTAATGCTTAACCGAGATGTGCGCTCCCGGTTAAAGGTCCAGTAGTTTCCTTTTATCAGTTCCTGGGCCACCCTCTGATCCTTGAGGAGTGCCAATTGTGCGGGCACAACCAGAGGAGGAGGCTATCGCGTAGCTACTATGCATACCAGGGCAAGATTTCACCTGTGCCGCTGCAAAGAGACGAGTGTGGATCATGCGCACCAACATGACCACTCTTACACAGATATAGATGACGTTGCTACTTAGCAACATTCCGCCCGGCGACCACAATGCCGATCTCCCCCTGCGAAAGTATCAGTTGGTCTGTGCCATCGTGACATAGGTAAGTATGCACATCGCTCAACTGATTTCTGATGTCATCTATTATTTGTAGGGATCACGCCCACAAAACACCAAGTGGACCCGGAGAAGTCCAACAGTGCCCTGGAGTTTCCAGCTCTGGTTGTGGGCCTTTGTCAGTCCCTCCGGGTGCCCATTCCCCCCCAGCAAGGTCATGCCATCGTAACATAGGTAAGTATTCACGTGGCTCAACTGATTTCTTATGCCATCCACTATTTGCAGGGATCACACCCACAAATCACCAAGTGGACCCGGAGAAGTCCAACAGGGCCCTGGGGTTTTCAGCTTTGGTTATAGGCCTCTGTCAGTCTGTGGCGTCCCTAAATAATGACTAGTTTAATAGTAATGATTTAAATGACAAAACCATGGGAATTTTTTTTTCTTTTTCTTTTTCATTTCTTTCTTTTTTTCACAGTAATTAAGTTCAGAAGGAAAATCATCACTATAGAGTCTTGAATGGCCAGTTCATAACTCTATTCGGAGTCATTTCTTTATGATCCCACATAACATTTAAAATATGTTGCTCTTTCAAAAATAAAAGTATGTCAGCCATTACTTTAGGTCGTCACGTGAAAATAATAAAATAAAATATGGTCGGTGAACTTTCTTTCAAATAAAGTTTGTTAATGCTTTCTTTTCAAATAACAGATTAAACATAAGTACATTCATCATCTAAAGCTGTCCAAAATATAGGAGTTTTGCAAAATACATAGAGTCATCCAGAGCAAAGGTAACCCGCGTATCTTTCCCCCAATATACCTACTTCTACCAGAAGTATATATATATATATATATATATATATATATATATATATATATATATATATATATATATATATATATATATATATATATACACACACACTGAATAATACTTATATATAATCATTCAAAACACATCGTTTACAAAATTCCGGGTAGAAATTTCCAGGATGTCACAATACTCCCACCCTTTAAGGAATCTCGTCCCCGAAATTAACTACTCTATGAACAAACTTGGGTACAATTCTCTCACCCTATCCTCTAACTCCCAGGTTGAATCACCCTCGTCGGGTCCCCACTGCACTTTCACCAACGTGATCTCCTTTCCTCTCAGCGACTTCATTCTTCGATCGGTAATCTTCTGAGGTTGTGCTTTATAGGTGAGGTTATCCTTCACCTGTACCTCGTCCACTGCAAGTATATGTGATGGATCAGGGTTGTACCGTCTCAGTTGAGAGACATGAAACACAGGATGCAAATTCGATAAACTCGGAGGTAAAGCGATTTGATAAGCTGCATGCCCAACCTTCTTCAAAATCTGATACGGACCTAGATACTTGGGCGTCAACTTCCTAGATTTGAGAGCTCTTCCGACTCCGGTTACAGGAGAAACCTTCAAAAACACATGTTCTCCTTCCTGAAAATCTAATGGCTTCCTCCTTCTGTCATAATAGCTCTTCTGCCTATCCTGAGATGCTTTTATCTTCTCTCGAATCAATTTCACTTGTTCGGTAATCTGTTGTAGCATTTCAGGCCCAAGGAGTACTGCTTCTCCATCATCGTACCAACAAATAGGAGTTTTGTACTTTCGTCCATATAGAGCTTCAAAAGGAGCCATACCAATACTGGCTTGGTAGCTATTATTGTAAGTAAATTCAATCAATGGCAAACATTCTATCCAGCTACCTTGTTGCTCTATAATACACGCCCGAAGTAGATCTTCTAGAGTCTGAATGGTTCGTTCAGTCTGACCATCTGTTTGAGGATGATAAGCTGAACTGAGCTTCAGCTTTGTCCCCAATGCTTCATGTAGACTTGTCCAAAATCGCGAAGTAAACCTCGGATCCCTGTATGATACAATACTGGAAGGAATTCCATGCAACCTTACTACTTCTTTGATATACAACTCTACTAGCTTCTCCATCTTATACTTCATATTCACCGGAATAAAATGAGCAGATTTGGTGAGTCGATCTACTATGACCCACACAGCATCATGCCCACGACTAGTCTTGGGTAAACTAGATACAAAATCCATAGATATGCTCTCCCATTTCCATTCCGAAATTTCTAGTGGCTTTAATTCTCCTGATGGTCGCTGGTGCTCAGCCTTAGCCTTTTGACATGTCAAACATCTTGCTACATATTCAGCTGCATCTTTCTTCATGCCATGCCACCAAAAGCTTATCTTCAAATCTTGGTACATCTTAGTCATTCCTAGATGGAAACTAAGACGACTTTTATGTGCTTCTTCCAAGATCTTAACTTTCAAATCATCCAAAGATGGTACACATATCCTCCCCTTGAATCTAATTAACCCGGTTGTGTCCTTCTTAAACTCCATATCCTTATCTCCCATCGCATCTAACATTTTGCCTTGCAGAAACGGGTCATCCTCTTGAGCCTCATGTATGTGATCTACGAATTCATTGGTGATTTGCAACGCTCCCACAAATAAGCTCTTGGGTCGCATCTCGATTGCTAGATTCAGATCTCGGAATTCCTCTATCAATCTATGCTCCAAACTCATCATAGTCGCAACATGTAAAAACTTCCGGTTCAGCGCATCGGCTACTACGTTAGCCTTCCCTGGATGGTAGGAAAGGCTAAAATCATAATCCTTGAGGAACTCCATCCATCTTCGTTGCCTCATATTGAGTTCCTTCTGATCGAACAAGTATTTGAGACTCTTGTGATCACTGAAAACTTCAAAACAAGTACCGTATAAATAATGCCTCCAAATCTTTAAGGCAAAGACCACAGTTGCCAGTTCCAAATCATGGGTCGGATAGTTAACTTCATGAGGACGCAATTGGCGTGAAGCATAAGCCACTACTCTTCCCTCTTGCATTAACACACACCCCAAGCCTTGCCCGCTTGCATCGCAATACACTTCAAATGGTCTCTTAGGGTCGGGCAAAGTTAACACTGGAGATGTTGTCAACCGCCTCTTCAACTCTTGGAAGTTTTGATCACGTTTCTCATTCCAGACAAACTTCTCATTCTTACGAGTCAGTTTAGTTAGGGGCAATGCCAATTTAGAAAATCCCTCAATGAATTTTCTATAGTAGCCAGCCAACCCCAAGAAACTTCGAACTTCCGTTGGAGTTGTCGGTTGTTGCCACTCCATAACCGACTCCACTTTAATTGGATCCACCGCAACCCCGTCTTTAGAAATCACGTGCCCCAAGAACTGCACTTTCTCTAACCAAAATTCACATTTTTGACAATTTGGCGAACAATTTCCTATCCCTCAGGATATGCAAGACAATTCTCAAATGCTTCTCATCCTCCTCCTTATTCCTTGAATACACTAGGATATCATCAATGAACACAACCACGAACTGATCTAAGTAATCATTGAATATACGGTTCATATAGTCCATGAAGATAGCCGGAGCATTAGTCACTCCAAATGGCATGACTAAATACTCGTAATGCCCATACCGAGTCCGAAACGCAGTCTTTGGGATATCTTCCTTCTTAACTCGGATTTGATGATACCCTGATCGCAAATCTATCTTCAAAAATATCGTCGCTCCCCTCAATTGGTCAATCAAATCATCTATCCTTGGTAGAGGATATTTGTTCTTGATAGTGACCTTGTTTAGTTGTCGGTAGTCTACGCACATCCTCATACTTCCATCCTTCTTTTTAACCAATAAGACCGGTGCTCCCCACGGTGATGCACTTGGGCGAACAAATTGTTTGCTTAAAAGATCCTGCACTTGTGCCTTCACCTCTGCTAGTTCTACCGGAGACATCCTATAGGGCGCGATCGGCACTGGATTCGCTCCAGGCACCAAGTCAATAATGAATTCCACTTCTCTCTCAGGTGGTAATTCACAAGTATCATCAGGAAAAACTTCTGGAAATTCTGACACCACCGGTATACTACTAACTTCAGCGACCTCCTCCACATTCATGGAGAACAATACCATGTAAGTTCGAACATCCCCCGCTCCATCGTTGGCCGCATTCTCTTTCAATGGTTCCTTTGGAACTACATTTCCACCAAATACTAGCATCTTCTCCTTGCAGTCTAGAAAGATATGGTTAGCAGATAACCAATCCATCCCCAAGATCACATCCAGATGAGCTAAAGGTAGGCAAATCAAATCCACCATAAAAGATCGACCCTCAACAATTATAGGACACTTCAAACACACCCGAGAGGTGGTTACAGGCTCGTTAGTCGGAGTAGACACCACCATATCATATGGTAACTCCGTCACACATAACCCCAACCTCTCCACACATGCATGAGATATGAACGAATGCGTGGCACCCGAATCATAGAGTACATCTAGTAGTTTATCAGCAATCAAACACTTACCCTGTATCAAATCGTCGGAGGCAGCAGCTTCTGATCCACTCATAGCAAATACCCGGGAGGGCACTTTTTGTCTTCCACCACTAGTGTTGTTGTTGTTGCTAACATTACCGCTCCTTGTGGAATTAGTGGGTCCACGGTTGACGGTGTTGGAATTGGCAGTTACCGTCAGTCTTCTAGTCACCCTACATTCTCGAGCATAATGGCCTACCTCATAACAACGGTTCTCCTGTGTCTACTGGAGTTGTGGACAATTCCTCCTAAGATGCGGTCCCCCACACTGAAAGCACTATACCCCAGTCCCCCTTGACTGGCTCATGTTAGATGTAGTCACAGGTTGTTTTCCCTTGTTGCTAGAATATGGCTTCATCCTCTTACTACTGTTTCCTCTAAAAGGATGGCTTCTTTGTGGTCCTCCAAAGCCTCTAGCTTGTCTCTCCTTCATCTTGTCCTAAAAAATCCTGCACTTTGTCACCAGCTGATTAAAATCCGTGATCTGCATATAGCTAACCGCCTGTTGAATCTCCAATCGAAGCCCATTCTCAAACTGAGCACATAAATCTTCCTCATTTCGAGCATCTTGGTATTGAGGCCAATACTGTAGAAGTTCATTAAATTTGGTCGTGTATTCCCCAACGGACATGTTTCCCTGCTTCAAATCCAAAAATTCCCTCGCTTTCCGCTTCCTAAGATCTCGTGGAAAATAATTTTCCAGAAATTTGTCCTTGAAGGCATTCCAAGGAATCACGCCTCCAGGTGCAGCAAATGAAGGCTTCACAAACTTCCACCAATTCTCGGCTTCTCCTTGGAGCATGAATGTCACATAAGGGACCTTATGCTCCTCGAGGCAACCCATCGCCTCGAAAATCTTCTCAATCTCCGCTAACCACAACCTAGAACCTTCTGGATCATAGTCCCCACTGAACTTCGGCGGTGGTTCTTACGGAAAGCCATGAGTCCTCGATACTCCGCCGGCTCCACATCACGTTCTTGCACTAGAGTTTCCAGCACAGCTGTGATGCGGTCTAGGACATCACGGTTCTGATCCCTACCACGTCCTGCCATACCTAACCTGTAGGGAAGCTATTAGTATCCAAGAAATTCTACTGAGAGAGTGCACCACACAGGCTATGACACTTACAGCAATATCCTTCTCTCTATACATACATATACACACAACAATTCTACTGAATCAATTGCACATTCTTGCTTAAAACAAGAAAGTAGAAATACATACAATGTGTGACTTAACGTCACTCCCCGAAACCTACTCCCAAGTTTCAGAGATACACAGCATTCACACAGCAAGACCATAAACAGTTTCACTAGAATCCAACTTTTGCTCTGATACCACCAATTGTGGCATCCCTAAATAATGACTGGTTTAATAGTAATGATTTAAATAACAAAACCATGGGAATTTTTTTTCTTTTTCTTTTTCATTTTTTTCTCTTTTTCACAGTAATTAAGTTCAGAAGGAAACTCATCACTATAGAGTCCTGAATGGCCAGTTCACAACTCTATTCGGAGTCATTTCTTTCTGATCCCACATAACATTTAAAATATGTTGCTCTTTCAAAAATAAAAGTATACCAACCATTACTTTAGGTCGTCACATGAAAATAATAAAATAAAATACGGTCGGTGAACTTTCTTTCAAATAAAGTTTGTTAATGCTTTCTTTTCAAATAACAGATTAAACATAAGTACATTCATCATCTAAAGCTGTCCAAAATATGGGAGTTTTGCAAAATACATAGAGTCATCCAGAGCAAAGGTAACCAATGTAGTGGCTTCAGCCACATGTATACATTCATCAAATTCCTATACAATAGGTCTACCCATACAAAAACAAAAGAGTAAACCTAACTGTCTGTACTAGATACACCCACCCCCAAAAAGTATATAATCCTAGTCTAAGGGGTCGTCTGCTATGATGAAGAACCTCCACTAGTCGCTATCCCTCCGGGACCGCTCTCCTCCGTAGAGTCTGCCTCAGATGCCGACATGACGTCCTCGGGAGAATCCACCTCAGGGAGTGGGTCCTCGTCACCCTCTATAAAGTCAAGAGCATCCACAGCAGGCTCAGGAGGTAACTCCTCTGGGTCCTCCTCAGATGACGTCACCTCAATCACTTGGACTGGCTCCACTAGTAGATATGGAGTAGGTGTAGGTAATATCCACTCCACAATGTGCTGAAGCGTGCGTGCTGGTTCCTCTGGATGTACCAACGAAGTAGCCGTGAGTCGGATCGTGCCACGGAATCGGCACCTCGCATTGCCTTCAAGGGTCTCCCAAGCTCCCTCTAGGCACTCCATCTCCACTCGGTCATGGATGAACTGCACTGCCATCACGATCTACAAGAAACAAAAGAAAGGGGTAGACTCTTTCACGAGAGATCTAACTACAGTAGCACCACTACATGCAATTAAAAGTTGTGCCTCAAGGCTTTTCTTCTCTGGTAATCGATTACACAGCATTGGTAATCGATTACCAGAGGCCAAACTCGAGTTACACAGCTTCAGAACATGAAAACCTGCAATATGCACTGTGTAATCGATTACACATAACTGGTAATCGATTACCAGTGGCCTGTTACTCTGTGTAATCGATTACACAGTATGGGTAATCGATTACCAGAGGCCTCCACATCATACTGTCTCCATTTCTAAGCCTGGTAATCGATTACACAACATTGGTAATCGATTACCAGAAGCCTTCTCATGTTACTGATCCCATTTTTAGGCCTGGTAATCGATTACACATCCTTGGTAATCGATTACCAGAGGCCATCTTAACTTCCTGCCTTCATTTTTAAGCTTTGTAATCGATTACCCACCCTTGATAATCGATTACCAGAGGCCATACTCCAAATATTACTCAAGATCCATAGCTGGCCAGCCACCACACAAGCCTCCTTGCTTTGTGGTCTTTGTTCTTTTATCGGTTGACTGTCAAGAGCTCGCCTGTTTAGGTACGTCACAGGTTCTCACTGACTGACTATGCCCGGGTTGGGTCGAGATTGGTCAAGCTTGGTTCTGGGCAATAGCACCCCACCTGACGTCCCCAAGGTCTCCTGACCCCCGCGACATATCTCCAGGTACCACTCTGTGGTCAACGAATAAAAGTAGGAAGTCTCACCCTTCCCCACTTCCTCACTTCAAGCTTGTAGAATTATAGGGTATCCATCACATGTGGTACTAGGTGGCGGTCGGGTGATGGTGCAAGTCGACTATCCACATCCACAAATCACACATAAATCTACCATCCCCAGTTGCCCACCTTCAACTGAGCTCACGTACTCCCACGTAGCCCTTATCCTCGTTCCTCTCAACACCGGGTTCCCATCAATCCCCCCAAGCTTCCACAACATCCAAGCAATTTCAACATCCAAACATCATGAACTATCAAAACCAAGCAAAAACAGGGCAGAGGCAGAAAACTCTGCCCAAAACACAAACCAATACCACAACTTTTCTTACTCAAATACCCCAGTAACATTCCCTTTGTTCCAATTCGTTCACCGTTGGATCGGCTCGAAAATTTTACTGGAGGTTCCTAGTACATAATTCTACATTTTGACCGTTGGGATCTGCTAGAAAACGTCCAGAACCCAATATTTACAACCCTTTCCACAACCAGTCATGCATAAGCATTTTCTGCACAAGCACAAAATTCTGCTGCACATTTCAACAACAAAATTCTGCATAATAATGCAGATTTTCGAAATCACTCTATCCTTCATCCAATTTTGCCCAAATTAGATCCTACAAGTCCTAAATCATGTATAAATCACTTCTAAACCAAAGACAAGCTTCAGGCCAAAGCAACTCAAAATCTAGGTATCTAAAACCCCTCAATTTAGTGGATTTTCAAGGTTTGAGAAGTGAAAATGAGAATGGGGTAATTTTGGAGCAAACTCTCATCTCACACAAGTCTATAACATTAATCTAAACTCGCTCAAACTGGTTTTACGACGAAAACTCTACCGAATCAAAATTTGACTCCTCAACACCCAATTTACCCTAGAAATGGCTCTTGCCTTCACTTTGGTCACTCATTTTCCTCCTTTGCACAGCCCAAGCTTTCTCACAGTCCTAAATAACATTTCAAACTAGGATTAACTCACTCTAACCTCCAATTACCACTAAATCCAGATTTGGCTTTTCAAATCCTCAAAGCATCACACTTTTCCACTCATATCACTACATTCTCACTTTTTAACCCTAGGTTAACTCTACCCTTCATCTCTATCAGTTTTCCATCAGCCCTTTCAGCACACAAGCATCACAAGCATCATCATAAAAACCCTAAAATAGAATGGGTAAGCTTGACTCATACCAAACATGACAAGTTTAGCATGCTTTCATCAAATTTCTTCACAAATAACTATCATAAGGCATAAACCTAGTAAAACTACCCATCATATCTCCCAAAACCCAATACCCACGAAAATTTATGTGAGAAAAAGTCTACCCAAACCTGAAATGTGAAGTCCCACAATGGAGAGGTGCGCTTCACGACTCCGAAAATGGCTTTTTTTCGCGATTTGGAGCAAAAATGGTGTACAAAGGTTGGAGCTTTGATGGAGCTTCAATGGTGAGGAAGAAGAAAGGAATAGCAACATGAGAAAGAGAGGGAGAAAAGCTTCTGAATTTATTTTTTTTTGTGGCTGAGTGAGGAGAGAGAGAACGTGGCTTGTGTTTAAAAGGCTTCCTCTTTTTTTTTTTTTTAACAAAAGATGTGCCACATGTCTTCTTTTGAGTGGAGCAAAAAGGGTTCATTTTTTTTTTCTTGATGTGACTCATACTCAGTCACAAGAAGAGAAAAATCTGACCTTTTTGAAACGCTAAAATCCTGCCTCAGTTTGCGTGTCGTTTCTCTGGTTTCAGTCCCTCGCGTTTCTCTGCACTCGTCGAGGCCAGTTTTCGAAAGTAAGCAATATATATATCAAAACACTCAGAATGAAACCCCGAGCGTGGTTCAGAGGTTGGTTTCGTTAAATTTTAAGTTGCACGCAAAATGATAATTTTTAAACTAATTAATTGAGAATTAACCTATAACTATCCAGTTATGGATTTCTCACCCGCGTATCTTTCCCCCAATATACCTACTTCTACCAGAAGTATATATATATATATATATATACTGAATAATACTTATATATAATCATTCAAAACACATCGTTTACAAAATTTCGGGTAGAAATTTCCAAGATGTCACACAGTCCTACCAGATGCCCGTTCCCCCCCCCCCCAACAAGGTCATGTCATCGTGACATAGGTAAGTATACACGTGGCTCAACTGATTTCTGATGTCATCCACTATTTGCAGGGATCAGCCCACAAGACACCCAGTGGACCAGGAGGAGTACAACAGGGTCCTGGGGTTTCGAGCTCTTATTACGGGCCTTTGTCAGTTCTATGGAGAGCTCGTCGCCCCAAACAAGGTCATCAGGCCCCCTATTAACTGGGCTTTCATCAAGAAGTACTGCACCCCTAGGCAGGCGCAGGGCGAGGCATCACAGTAGCGGGCAATAGGCGCACCGCCACCACCTCTAAAGTTCACCTCAGCTCATCCACAAAAAGGTTAGAGCGTTGCCTATGACACATGGCCGACCAGCAGGCGACCAAGTCCAAAGCCAAAGGTAAGCAAAAGTACTAGGTCCGTGACCGACAAGTCATCATGTGTCCAGCTCAAGACATTAAAGAAGCGCTACTAAGAGGCAACCTAGTACCTTTTAAATCTCTGCTTGTTATTTGATCACCTTTGTTTCTCAAGTCATAGTAGGACACACCTAGTTGCTCATGATCCTAGGAATTTAAATAAAACAAGCACAAGCTCGGAAGGTAGTCATACCTCACAAAATATATGTATGTGTGTTTAGGTAGCGAAAATACCTTAGATATGCATGTATGTAATTTAGGTAGCAAAAAATACCTCACAATATATATATATATATATATATATATATATGTATGTATGTTTAGGTAGCAAGATACCTTGGATATGCATGTATATAGCAAAAATACCTCACAAAACATATATATGTATGTTTAGGTAGCAAAATACCTCATGAAAAAAAAACGAAAACAAACAAGAACAATAAATATATCTTTCGGCTGAAAAGCTAGCATGCTTTTGAAAAGAAATAACTTCCAGCTTTTCTTTGAAAAAGATTCACTAATCATAACACCAGTTTTTAAAAAAAAATGTGTATGCACCTGAAGGGTGAATGCTGTGAAAATTTTCCTGAACACCCAAAATGGACTCGGATGAATGCATGAATTGATGAAAAAACATATTTTGGAAACACTGGGTTGACTTAAATAGGAAAAATGAATCCTGAGCCCTAGTGTCACATGACCATAAAAACTTGATGCTTGAGTGTCCACATGGGTGCGTGCATGACTAGTTTTGCATAAAATTTCCAAATTAGCATTGTTGCATGTGTGTCGTGGAAATAATGTGGGACATCCCCTTTATCCCTGAACCGCTGGCCAAACCCACACCCTGGCATATATCATGTCCAGCCGTTCTACAAGCCTTGAGCCAAAATCCCAACTTACCATAAACCTTGACCCAGTGTGAGAATGTCCATCCTTGCCCTTGGAAGAAAATAAAGAAAAGAAAGTTCCCGATCAAAGATCGGAAGAAAGCAAAAGAAGAAAATTCTCAATCAAGATTGGGAGAAAACAAAAAAAAAGTAGAAGAAAAGAAAATTCCCGATCAAAGATCGAAAGAAAACAAAAGAAATATACAGAAAGGTCTTTGGACCAGACAATATCTGAACAATACGGAATTGTCACAAGTAAACAAGAAAAGAAAGGAAACCACAACCTGAAGTGGTCCTCTCCCTTTGATCGCCAACCAAAATCCTGTGGCTAGTGACTTTCTCGCCCTACACTAAACAAAAATAGAGAAGGGAAAAGCCAAAACGCTCGGATCCAAATTTCCCACCAAAAAGCACTATTCCCGAAAAAGTCCTATTGATCCATGATCACGCATGTAATCTTTGATTTGATAGGAAATGATTTGCAAAATCAAGTCATGACATATCTATGGTTCGGAATTAGGATAAAACACTTACTTGTGAGAGATTGATACACTTCGAGTGATTTTCTTTTATTTTGTTGGACCTAGTGTTTCCTCTAAATGGTCGTTTAGAAACGAAACGATAACATTCGAAATCTCATTTGTGGTTATGAGAAAATTTTATCAGCATGCTCTCCTTCCTCAATAGACACATTGTTTTTCACCAGAAATCATATGTTGCCCTGATCAGTTGGAGGTTTTGTTTTTTTACTAAAACATGTTCGCATTTTAGTGAAAGAACACCGAGACTATTTTTAGTCTCACAAAAGCAAGAACTACGTAGGTCTGAGTTCCTCATAAAAAATTGAGGATACGTAGGAGCAAAAGCCCCACTTTTGTCGACCACCCCACCTTTTGCTATCATGACCCAAGAGTCTGGTAGCATACGGAAACACCTTCTGGTTATCCGCACCTCGTCATTCGGAGACCCCAAGTTCGATTGACAAACAGAGGCTAATGTGGTCATCTTCACCCTTTCTGGAGATGTCAGCGTCTCTCGGTAGAGACTATTTTAGCCTAGCACAACACAAAAGAAAGAACTACATAGCTCTGAGTTCTTCATCAAAAATGGAGGATACGTAGGAGCAAAAGTCTCGCTTTTGTCAACCACCCCACCTTCTGCTATCATGACCTGTGAGTTCGATGACATGCAGAGATACCCAAGTGGTTATCCGTATAAACACTCTTTCGCTATCCGTCAAACTCAGAGTCTGGTGCAACATATGATTGACATACAGAGACTAACGTCGTCTTCTGCACCCTTTGTAAATTAGGGGCCAACGAACCCGTTGACACACGGAGACTTACGTCGTCTTCCGCGCCTTCTGTCATCCTGACCCGTGAAGTCAGGTGACGTACGGAGATACCCAAGCGGTTATCCGTACAAACGATTTATGTCATCCTGACCCGTGAAGTCAGGTGACATGTGGAGATACCCAAGTGATTATCTGCACAAACGATTTCTGTTGATCCTAACCCGTGAAGTTAGGTGGCAGGCGGAGATACCCAAGTGGTTATCCGTATAAACACTCTTTCGTTATTCGTCAGACTCAGAGTTCGATAGCATGCAGAGACTAATATCGTCTTCTGCACCCTTTGTCAATCAAGGGCCAATGAACCTGTTGACACGCAGAGACTTACATCGTCTTCCGCGCTTTCTGTCATCCTAACCCGTGAAGTCAGGTGACGTACAGAGATACCCAAGCGGTTATCCGTACAAACGGTTTCTGTCATCCTGACCCATGACGTCAGGTGACGTACAAAGATACCCAAGCGGTTATCCGTACAAACGGTTTCTGTCATCCTGACCAGTGAAGTTAGGTGACGTGCGGAGATACCCAAGCGGTTATCCGTACAAACGGTTTCTGTCATCCTGACCCGTGAAGTCAGGTGACATGCGGGGGTACCGTATGGTTATCCGCACCTTTCGTCAACCAGGGGCAAACGAGCCCGTTGACGCGCAAAGACTAGCGTCGTCTTTTGCACCTTTTGTCATCCAGGGACAGCGAGTCAGGTGGCAGGCGGAGATACCTTATGGTCATCCACACCTTTCGTCAATCGAGGCAAACGAGTTCGACGGTATTAGGATGATGTTGGTCGTCCGATTCTGATTATTCTAAAAGTTTTTGGAGGTTTTTACTCTCGTCGTCCGGAGACATTCAAGCCCGACGACGCACAAGATTCTTCTCCACTGGGCGGCGGGCGATCAAGTTCGATGGCGTGGGGAAATGTCATGGTTGTCCCACTTTATCGCTTTCAAGACACTGAAGTTTTGTTGACGCTTTTGATGCCTTTTCTTTCCTTTTGAATGACAGGTTCCGCTGGTTGGGATATTGATCGGCCGAATGATATTCCGCTCGAACGAAATTAGTGTCTTATCTTTACTTCGCTTTTATCTCCAATAAAAGATAAGTAAATAGGGGCAACTGCCATACCATAATTTCGTCCGGAGACCATTGTTTGTTGGCATGCGACCTTTGCTTGACCACTTCAAAATGTTTGACACCCATCGTTGTGCAATCCGTGAAGTCTCGCAACATTCCAGAAGTCAAAACAAGCATTGTTGCGCAATCCATAAAATTCCGCAACATTCCGGAAGTCAAAAAGAGCATTGTTGTGTAATCCGTAAAGTTCCTCAACATTTTAGAAGTCAAAAAGAGCATTGTTGCATAATCTGTAAAGTTCCGCAACATTCCAGAGGGCAAAAAATAGTATCGTTGCGTATTCCGTAATGTTCCGTGATGTTTCGGAAAGAAATCGATATAAAAACACAAAAGGGGTGTATTTAGTAAAATTGGGGGTGCAAATAGAAGTTTTCAAATCTGGGCCCTTCTAGAGGATTTTGGGCATTTCCTTGCTTAAGGTGGAAGCAACCTAGCTCGCCTGGGCGAGCTGAGCTCGCCTGTGTGAGCTGGGTGGCAACCACCTCCCTCGTTTTGTTTAAAAATGGCTTCTAGGGCTTCCCGGACTTCCGTAATGCTTCCGTAAAATTTCTGAAAACATCGAAAAAGCATATTTCACTTGATATTGCTGAAAGGGAAGAGAGAAAAAAAGAAAATCAAGTCCTGTATGCTTCCGTAACTTTTCCATAAATTACGAAAAAGAGGGGGTGAACTTATCAAGATGGGGAGTGCAAATAGCAATTTTCAAATTTCGAATTTGGGCCTTCCAGAATATTTTGGTAGCTGGGTTACTTAAGGAGGAAGCAACAGCGAGCTGGGCGACAACCTCCTCCCCCATTTTCCTATAAATAGGCGAAGAGAGATTGTTTCAGAGATCCCTAACCCCCTTGGCTATGCATTTCAGCTGTTTTAGGTAAAAAAAAATATTTTCGTGAAGAAAATCCAAGCCTAGGTGCTTCCGTAACGCTTCCGAGATGTTTCCGCGAGCAAATCTGTGAAGGTTTTCATCGTTCTTCGTTCGTTCTTCGTCGTTCTTCGGTTTTCAACCGATAAGTTCCCGAAATCGAATCTTTCAATTGATTCTATGCACCCTTGGTGGTCCCCACTTGTTTCGCGTACATTTACTTTCATTTTGTTTGTTTTCCGTACCCCCTTTTAACGTGCTTTAACCATTTATTTATGTCGTTTTCTTACCTGATAAATAATTAAATGAATTTTAACCGATCATTTGTGTTGTAATCTTGTTTAATCATTGTTCAATCGGACGTTTTTCTTTGAAAGTTTCCTTGAATGAATTGACTAATAACCAAAGTGAAACTAAGGCTAAAATCAACTCACAAATCAAGCTTCATCCGCTAAAGTCACTCAAGACCATTTTAAGGTCCAACGCCTTAAACGGTCCTCTTTGCTTTTATCGGTTAACATGGACTGTTCAAAAGCATAAAATCAACATGTAACTTTACCGCTTTTGCAAGAACTACGTAGGTCTGATTTCCTTTCAAAATCAAAAAATCGTTTAATGGTCCAACGCCTTAAATGACCTTTTGTTCGGTTAAAATATATCTTGCGAAAAAAGATAAAAACAACTTAACCAACGTTTAGTTCTCAAAGAACTATGTAGGTCTGATTTCCTCATCGCAATTGAGGATACGTAGGAGCGAGGGAAACACCCTTTTCGACCACACCAAAATTAAAAACATAAAAAGCATAAAAACACAAAAATACATATAAAAGGGAAAATAAAACATTTTGAAGTCATATTTGCACACTTGATTAAAGGCTGTCGTCCTTTGTGATGGACGCGTGGGGTGCTAATACCTTCCCCGTGCGTAAAAACAACTTCCGAACCTTTCACACTTAAAGTTCGTAGACCACACCTTTCCGGTTTTTCTGAAGTTTTCCTCAAATAAACGTTGGTGGCGACTCCGTGCATTTTCCTTTCTTGGAAGACGCACCCGTGAGCCCTGCGTCGCCCTTCCGCCAAAGGGTAGGTTGCGACACTTATGCTCAATTAACTTGAATAACACAATTCAAGAGAGCTTAAGACTTAATTTGATTCACAAATCCAGCCACAACTCAACACCACAACTCAACTTCATCATAGGCATCATGTAGAAAACTTATAAAACAAAAAAAAAGTTCAAGATTACTTCTAGGAATTGATTTAGAACATGTTATGAACTAAATAATATTCATGAATTAGACTCAAAATTCAAAAGATAGGCTAAGAATGACAAGAATACATGAATAAATGTATCTAGAATTCAATCAACAAAATAAAAATTCAACACAAACTTAGAACATAATGTGACAATTACTATGACTAAACAGGACTCTAAGACAACATGGATTAAGAGATTTACACTTAAGATTTTTGTGTTTTTTTTCTAATCAATATTTTAGAAGAAAATTTAGATCTAAAAGTTCAGCACAAGAATATTATGACTGAAAAATGATAGAACCTAAAATCAACACAAAAACATGATTCAAGAGTAGATCTATAAAATTTGAACCATAGAAATGCAAGAACAAGTATAGATCTAAGATTTAATTGGTTTATTTTTTTGAATCTACTCTAAACAACACCAAACCATAAGACAATGGAGGATATATATGGAGAATAGGATGAATAACAAGTAATTAAAGTGAAGGAGAAAGATGATTGGAGACGCCACTTCAAGGAGAAGATGCTCTTGATACCACATGAAGATGAAGATGCTCTTGATACCACATGAAGATGAAGATGCTCTTGATACCACATGATGCAGCTCCATGTGAAGCTTGTAGGCCTTGGATCTTCTTCATCAATAGAGTCCTTTTCTTCTTGAAGTTTGATGGCAGCGGAATGGAGAAGGAGAAAGATGATTGGAGACGCCACTTCAAGGAGAAGATGAGTCTAGAAGAAGCTCGCCGCCATAGGAAGCCATGGATAAGAGCTTGAAGGTAGGAGAAGATGAGTGGAGGGAGAGGGAGAAAATGAGCATGAAATTTTGTGCCTTAAAAGAAGTTTGAACTTTGAAGTTTAATTCTTAAATGATCAAAGTTGAAAAAATGCACACACATGTCCTCTATTTATAGCCTAAGTGTCACACAAAATTGGAGGTAAATTTGAATTTTTATTCAAATTTCACTTGAATTTGAAATTGAATTTGTGGAGCCAAAATTTCACTAATTATGATTAGTGAATTTTAGCTATGGTTTAGCCTACTAATCCAAGATCAAGTCCAAGATTCTCCACTAAGTGTGCTTAGGTGTCATGAGGCATGTAAAGCATGAAGGACATACACAAAGTGTGACTATATGATGTGACAATGGAGTGTAGCAAGCAAATACTCACCTCCCCCTCTAAAATTTAATTGGATTGGGCTTCTCCCAATTCAATTAAATTTATTTTCCAACACACATCAAAAATTCACTTAATGCATGTGAAATTAAAAAATTACCCCTAATCCAAAAACTAGTCTAGGTGCCCTAAAATACAAGGGTTGAAAAATTCTACATTTCTAAGGTATCCTACCTACATTATGGAGTTCTAAATACAAGGCCCAAAAATAATGAAACCTTAATCTAATATGTACAAAGATAAGTGGGTTCATACTTAGCCCATGAGTCCGAAATCTATCCTAAGGCTCATGAGAATCCTAAGGTCTTCTCTTGCATCTCTGGCCCAATCTTTTTAGAGTCTTCTATCCAATGCTCTTGGGGGGTAGGATTGCATTAAGACTCTTCCAAAATCTAGAGGGAAATCTAGGATCTTTATCAGACATTATGCTATATGGCACACCATGTAATCTAATAATCTCACTAATATAGATGGAGGTCAACTTCTCTAAGGAAAATATGATATTAATGGGAATAAAGTGAGCAAACTTGGTTAGTCTGTCAACAATAACCCATATAGAATCTAAATCTTTGGAGGTCTTAGGTAGTCCTACAACAAAATCCATGGAAATATTGTCCCACTTCCACTGGGGTATCTCCAAGGGTTTTAATTTCCTTGAAGGTCTTTGGTGTTCTATCTTAGCCTTCTGATAGACTAAACATGCATACACAAACTCACTAACCTCTCTCTTCATGTTAGGCCATCAAAACATTATCTCCAGATCCTGATACATCTTGGTAGAACTAGGGTGGATGCTTAGGTTACTCCTATGTCCTTCCTCTAAGATCATCTTCCTAAGTTCGGGCACATTGGGAACACAAATCCTATATTGAAGTCTTAAGACTCCATCTGATCCCACATTGAAACTACTATCTCTCCCTAACTCTATAGCTTCTAACTGAGTCCTTAGAAAAGGACCAGTCTTTTGGTCCTCCCTAATATCTCCTAGTAACTCACTAGTGATCCTCAAAACTCCCAATCTCACACTATTAGGGGTAACCTCACATGCAAGGCTAAGGTCTCTAAATTATTCTAGGAGATCCAACTCTCTAACCATCAAGGCAGATATATGTAGGGATTTTCTACTCAAGGTGTCAGCCACTACATTGGCTTTGTCGGGATGGTAGCTAAGCTCAAAATCATAATCTTTAAGGAACTCTAACCATCTCCCTTGACGCATATTCAGCTCTTTTTGACTAAACAAGTACTTAAGGCTTTTATAATCACTAAACACCTCAAACTTGGAGCCAAACAGGTAATGCTTCCACATCTTAAGGGTAAGAATTACAACAACAACTCCAAATCATGGGTAGGATAATTCTTCTCATGAGTCTTTAGTTGTTTAGAAGCATATGCCACCACTTGGCCATTTTGCATCAACACCCCTCCTAAATCCATCTTTGATGCATCACAATACACCTCAAAGGGTTCTCTCGGGTTAGGCAAAACTAGCACGGGAACGGTCGTTAATTTTTCCTTAAGGGCTTGAAAACTATGCTCACATTGTGTATCCCACACAAAATCTTGACCCTTATGAGTCAGTTTGGTCAAAGGTAAAGCTAACTTGGAGAAACCTTCTATGAATCTCCAGTAATATCCTGCTAAGCTTAGGAAATTCCTAATCTCAAAAATAGACTTAGGACTCTCCCACTCAAGAACGACTTCTATCTTAGAGGGGCTTACAACTATACCCCCTTGAGATATGACATGCCCTAGGAAACTAACATTCTCTAACCAAAACTCACACTTGGACAACTTAGCATAAAGTTGTCGATCCCTAAGGGTATGCAGGACAATCCTCAAGTGCTCTTCATGTTCCTCTCTAGTCTTGGCGTATACCAAAATATCATTTATGAATACTACCACAAAACTATCGAGGTAAAGGTGAAAGACTCTATTCATGTAGTCCATAAACACACCTAGAGTATTAGTCACACCAAAGGGCATGACTAGATACTCGTAGTGACCATAACGGGTCCTAAAAGCAGTCTTCGGAATATCCCCAAACTTCACTTGGATTTGATGGTAACCTGACCTAAGGTGTATCTTGCTAAACACACAAGCTCATACCAGTTGGTCCATAAGGTTGTCTATTCTAGGCAAATGGTATTTATTCTTAATCATCACCTTATTCAATTGGCGGTAGTCTATACACAACCTCATGGTCCCATCTTTCTTCTTCACTAACAACACTGGTGCTCTCCATGGAGATACATTGGGTCTCATAAATTGCTTCTCCAATAACTCCTCTAACTGTTTCTTAAGCTCAATTAACTCTATAGGAGACATCCTATAATGGGCTATGGATATGGGTCCAACACCGGGTACCAGAAAACCGGATATATCCTCAGGGAACGCTTCAGGAAACTCTCTGACAACAGGGAGGTCACTCATGGAAACCTTTGTCTCTACTTCTTGGTTAGACAAGATCATGTACACTTAAGCATCTTCTTTTAAAGATGTCATAACTTGGTTGGCAAAGATAAACATCATATCCTTACTTACTTCAGAATCATCAAACACCACTGTTTTATCAAAATAGTTTAACAAGACATGGTTGGAAGATAACCAGTTCATACCCAAAATAACATCAATTTGGCTCAAAGGCAAACAAATCAGATCAATTAAGAATGTTCTACTAGAAATTTCCACAGGACAATTCAAACACACATTAGAAGTTAACGCATAACCACTAAAGGAGTCTCTACCACCATATCTTTATTTAAAGAAGACACATAAAGCTTAAGTTTCTCTACACACGAACAAGATATAAAAGAATAGGTTGCACCGGAATTGAATAACACAAGTAAGGGAATCCCACTTATGAAACATTTACCTTGGATTAGATCTTTGGATTTCAAAACTTCAACACCGTTAAGGGTAAAGACTCTTCCTGTGGCCTTCTGATGTCCAGTTTGGTCATTCAGGCCCCCGCCATTCTACTCCTTGGGATATGGACAATCTCTCTGAATATGCCCCTTTTTGTCTACAGTTGAAACAGGTCGTGCCTTTATCAACATAATTTGAGGAGATATGCCCTAGCTTACCACACTTGTAACAAGTGATATGAGTTGAGAAAGTAGTAGGTTTGCTACCACTACCACCAGCAAACCCCATAGCAACGGTCCTCTGATTATTGGGGCGATTATCATATTGCTTATGAGGGGTTAAGTACAGTTTTCCTCGATGTTGAGGTCCATTCTTTTTGTTCTTCATTGGGCCTGTACTCCTATGATAGGTCGCCCTGTCTTGGGAGTCTTCATCCTAAATCGGGCATATGTTCACCAAAAGTGGAAACTGACGAACACCTTGGTAATTCATAACTTGCTTCACCTCAAGTCGCAAGCCGTTCAGAAACTTCACACATTTTGAACTTTCGCCATCTCTTCCTTGATAATTGGGAAAATACCTCACCATCTCCTCAAACTTGACTGCATATTCAGCCACAGTCATGTTCCCCTGCTTGAGCTCCAGGAACTCCATCTCCTTCTTGTTCCTAACATCCTCGGGAAATTATTTCTCTAGAAATGCCCTCTTGAAGGCTTCCAAGGTCACAACTTGACCTTTAGCCTCCAAGCATTGGCGAGTGTTCTCTCACCAATACTCAGTCTCTTCCACTAGAGTATATGTACCAAAAGAAACTTTCTGCCCCTCCGGACATGCCATCACTCAAAAGATTTTCTCGATCTCCCTTATCCAATTCTGAGCACCATTAGGGTTGTATCCTCCATTGAAAGTAAGGGGATTGTTTCGTTACAAGCGGTCCAACACTTGGTACTTAGTAACTTCTCACCTAGTCTGATTCCCCATAGCCTGAGCTAAGGCTTGGAGAGTATCAGCTATTGCACGATCATTCTATCCAACCATCAATTCCAATACACACCAGGAAGTGAGAATATGTAAAGAATACACACAAGAAAAATAACAAAACAAAATCACACCTATCTCAAGTCCCTACTTAGTTACTTTTGAGAGTTGATGCTTCAAGAAATTACTCCTCTAAAATAGTCCTCTCTCGAGACATTAACACTCACTTTCCATCCTTTGTATTCCTGATTGCTTGCCATATCAACCCATTGCACTTCACAAATTATACAGATGACCAGTCTGATAACTCATGACAAGGCATTGAAACTTATGGTATAGTAGACATCAAGGGAACAATCTGGTTATGACTACACCAATCAAATCTCTATAACTCATGGAAACACAACAAGGTGAGTAAGTTCTAAATACAAACAACAAACATCAAGCATTCAACAAGGCAACCACAAAATGCACAGAAAACTCACAACTCATTGGCCAAAACGTTTGACCGGCTTTGATACCACTAATGTAATAACCCGCCTCGTCGCTACGATATCACCACTCTAAACGGCTTAAATTTCAATTTTTAAATGAAAACTCCGTTAATTTGCTTATGAAAAATGAGAGTAAATTTTTCACGATATACATTCACCAAAAACGTACAATTTTTCACGATATATATATATATATATATATATATATATATATATATATATATATATAAAATTAAATTGGTTCATACATATAATTAAATATGTGGTTTACATCCTCAATTTAAAAAGAATTATAGAACTAGCTACGGAGGAGTTGATTAACAAAACACAACTCTCTCCCAAAATAATCCCAACGTCATCATGTTGGTTTGACAACTCCACAAAAGAATCTCACTTCACGTACTTTATTATTGTCTTTCTGCTCACACGAACAAAGGTTTGCGATCATCACAGGTACCAACCACACGGTACAAAAATTGCAAGGGTGAATTTATTATAAAAGAAATTAACACAAAAATCAAATGACTATGATTAGTAAGAAAATATTAACAAATACCATAATCATACACAAATATCCATTAGTCCAACATACACTCAACAAGTAGTTATCAGCCTTCCATAATTCCAATCAATCATACTTAGTATGATGCATGCACCTAACCTTAACTCTCAAATGCACTGTGGTACCATTCATTAGCAAATAACATAAGTGCGTCCACACGACACTCTCACATAGAAAAATTAGGCAGTAAGTGTCGAGGTCACCCTGTCGTATACAGACAACTCCACCCCCCCCCCCCATGGTGATCAGCATAAGTTTCAGGGGAGTTCCAAATCGAGTGACATGCCACTAAGTACAAGTATTCTTCCTCATGAGAAACTACAAGTACTTACACACTGAGTTTATACTATTTCCATGCAATATAAAGTATGAAACATGGGCAGCATCAATGCGCTGACCATGGATAATTAAAGATTCTAAGTCATCCCTCTCTAGAGATGCTAAAACTCTTTAACCACTCTATTTCCCTCACCAGGGATATCCATCATGGTCATTGCACCCCCATGTACATACACATCACACATCATCACAATGACATTTTCAACATCAACAACTCATCATCTCAATGTCATTATCATTATCCACATCATTTCATCTCTATGTCATTCTCAACATCAATATCATTTCATCTCAATGTCATTCTCAACATCAACATCATCTCATCTCAACATAATCACCAATAACAACATCATCTTATATCAATATTATCATAAACACCAACATCATCTCGTATCAATTATTATCAATATCATCTTCAATAACAACATCATTCTCTATCAACATTATCATAAACATCAACGTCACATCATATCAATTAATATCATCAATAAACACACACACACACACACACACATATATAGTTCATGCCTAAGATTCACACTTCCCAAGTCTTTAGACAACACAAGTCTAATATAAACAATAATGACATTTATCAATAACAGACGTATCGTATCCCATTAGAAAACCAACATGCAACAGGGACAAGCATACATCCTCATAGTTAGGTTCCATGAGCCCAACTATGGAATCAAAAGCCGTAAATTATAATAAACTCTCCTTATCTATCATGAGCTCTTCGTCAGTTCCACTTTGCGTCACTCAGGGACCTTTCTTGTTCATGTTCGTCAATCCAAATGCAAGGTTCTATATACCAAATTGATGGAAATTTAGTATAGGTTTCAAAAAACAAGGTTAATAACAACATTTGGGGTCAATTACCCCGGTAAAAGCATAAAGGGCTAAGGGGTGTTTTGGATTGTACTAAAAGGAGACATCATTTTGAAATTTCGATCACACCAATGTGATCATGGTTCAACAAAGGTCACGATAATATCATCAATTTTTATAAAAAGATAACTTTTACAACATCTCATTTTCAAGGGTTTTTCAAAGGAAGTGTAAAAAGATCCTATTACAGTATCCAAAACACAAGAGACACTAAAAGAAGCTCAAACTAACTAGGAGAAAAGCTTAGAAGTCAAGATTACCTCAGAGAAGCTACGAAAGAAAGAATTGAGAGATTGTTCTCCACCAAATCCTTGTCGTGCATTATGAGGATTCCACTCTATTTAAAAGGTTCCTCCTCTCAGTGTGGTGGTTTGACGACAAGCAATGACGGGTCGTGGTGGCCATCGGTGGTCGTGGGTGGTGGAGGAAGAGGTGTTAGGGCTTGGATAGGTGTTTGGAGAGAAAAAGAGTGAAAAATCATATTTTTACGTTGAAGAACATATTTATAATCTGTAGCTCGCTAAGTAGGAGTCCACTTTTGACACTCAGTGCGACAATTCGCGCTCAGCGCAATTCTCTCTCGAATTGGAATTGCGCTTAGCGCACTTCTCTTTCTAAGCAAGAGGTCAAAATTTGTTATTTTGAAAATCCCAACTGTCAAATGGTGGGTACATGTGTTAGGAATCCATAATCACAATTCAAAGATGATCCAACGGTTAATGAATTTATGATGGAATAGGTTTAAGTAAAATTTGAAATCTCATAATTTCAACTTAGGTTAATAAAACTCCACATAACTCAACATCCACATCGAGCAAATCACATATGATTAATTCAAATCATACCTCAACTCATTCAAGTGAATCATATAATCAAATAACACGACAAATACAATTAAAAATTGATTTTATAGTTAACAAAATTTCATAACATTACATAAACTATCTAATAATTCCATATCATGAGAAATTATAGTAAATGTATCTTGCAAGTAATCAACGTGAATTGAAATTCTGCAATTAAAAAATAAGTAAAAAGAAGATTGAGATGAAATACGTTAATATTGAAATCTCTAAATTACACACATTCACAAAAGAACAAATACGCCGGTGTAACTTGTGCATATTACACAAAATTATAATAATATATTCACTTGTTAAAAAAAATTAAAAGCAAAAATTCGGTTAAAGGAAAATAAATTTACACGAGTATCTTTTAATAATGATCTTGTAGTGGAAGAACCTCACCAACAAAACAGTATTTTATCAAACTCTTTTTTTTTTTCTTCTTATTTTTTTGGAAAAATCTCAGTTATGTCACTATTGATGAAAGAATTTGTGTGACCATCATTGACATAATGTCATTAAGATGAAAACCAATACTAGTACTAAACAACATTATTTGCTTAATAGAACGGATGGCACATGCCCAAATGATTTTAATTCATAATGTGAAAGTGATGTTAAGTATAAGCTACACAATCAACATATAGTACGAACACAATTAAGTTTGATAGAAATTTTAGGTATCACATACACATAGTATTAAATTATGTTTTTGTAATTTGTGACCTAAAATAACTTGAAACTAATCAGTTTTAATTTTCTATCATTGAAACTAAAAAGTTGTCTTGAACCTAATAATTTGTTAGACTACCGTTGTTAGCTCTTAAAAAATTATTGGTTAAATAACCTTTGTTTTGAAGAATAAATGTTAAGCATATTAATTAAACAATATATTGAAAATTCTATTTTATAGAAAATATTTTCAAAAAATAGATTGTCAAATAAAATTTATTCAAACATAATATAAAGTAAGGTAAAATAAAATCCCGCACACAATCTCCCTTCTTTAAAGATCAATTTTTCGTAAAAGAAAAAAAAAAAGAAAAAAGACAATTTTTTTATCAACAGAAATTGTTAATTTTTTTCGGCAAAATAAATATATTAAATAGGCACAAGGTACCTAAAACCCACATACAAATGATTCACAATCATCTATAAATATTGGTTATCTACTATTTTCCATTCTCATATCAAAATGGATAATAGATAATAACCATGCTACAATAATTCCACCATATAATAAATGCTTCTATCCTCAATATAAATACAAAGTGCCACAAGCACATAAATATCCACCACCACGGGTTACTTTCTTCTAGCAGCAACAATCACGTTTTGAGTAGCATTAGATATCAAGAATCTATAACATAAAAAAAAAAACATAGCTTAAGCAACTAAATTAGACTTATCTAATAATAATTTTATTAAAAATAAAAAATATATAAAAATATGAGGACTATTAACATATATTTATTTAAAAAATAGGTGTAAATTAGCATTTTGCACCTTTTTATTTAGAGAAAATAATCATTCTTCTTATATTTAAATTAATATAAATTAAAAGATACTCATGTAAATTTAATATGCAAAATTTTATTCAACATTTTTTAGTGAATAATTGAGTGAATTTTCTCACTTATTTAATCCTCTCTAAACCCATTTCTTTTCGGTACATATGAAGTTTTTTCAGTCACACTTAGACTTTTAACATACAGCCACTAATACTTTACAAGTTAATTAATCAATCCAAATTGACTAGAAATATATGCATAATTGATCTCAATCTATCTATCTATATATTTCATTTTGCAATTGATTTCTTAAGAAACTATTTGATGCGAAACTTCAAATTCTCACACTATAATTTTTTTCTAAATCATCCATATGAAGGGTATCACCTACACTAGCATTCTAAATCATCCATATGAAGGGTATCACCTACACAACACTTTTTTCTACAAATTTTTTCTATCAGCCCTGTTCGATTGAATAACCGGAGAGACATGCAAAGTAATTCCAAGATAAACTTCTTAATGGTAACCATGCCAACAATAGAATTATGGTTGAGTGATTTTATCCACTAAAAAAAATTTGTTAAGCTCATTAACAAGCCAAATTAACTAACCTTCAGGTTGTTGTCCATGATCCTTTTCAGTTGGTCTGGAATATCAGTAAAGGTAGAGACTAACGGAGGATGCAAATAGCAATTTACTTTAAATTAAAGGGTTTTAAACATGAAAATAAGTCTAAAATCCAAATAAAAGGTTTCACTCCTAGTGTTTGGTTTGAGCATCCCATACTTTGTAAATGCTCTCTGAGAATTCAACCAGGTAACAGATGTAAAGAAAGCAATTATAGCATTTGCAGCCACAACATCATGGAGGACAATAAATCGTGATAGAAATGCTAACATATTGGAGCAAAAAGTAGCTAACCACCAACGCATCAATTTTTTTTTAAAGTAAAAATTTGTCTGTCTATTTTTTGAAAAGTAAAAAATTCAATTTATTAAGTGAAATATTTGCCTAAAATGCTAACCACCAACCACCTCAACTAACTAAATCCAAGTCCTCTTTTATTCATTCTGGAATAAACCTTAAATCTTTTCTGCATCTGCACTAAAAGCAAGTAAATGGAAGGTTCAAACAGAATGGAACCACGAAACTAGTTTTCAAACCATAGCTAACAATCAACCAACACTAACAAATCAACACAATAACTCACTCTTTCCTCTGTCAAACCAACATGCCTTCAAAGCTTTGTTTGTTAATTACTCACAAATCCCACCACTTCTGTCTCATCGGGAATTGCATGCAAATCCACCCCAAACCCATCCTATTGCAAACTCATTCTCCCTCCCCAAAACGGCAACGTTTACGACTGTGGCCGATTCTCCGTCAAAAAATCACTCTCACAAGCCCGCAAGTTCTTAAATGTAATTAACGAAATACCTCCAAGGCTTACACCAAGCCAGCACTTCTACCGTAAACGTAACAATGCATAGCAAAATTCAGAGAAGCAAGGTAGAATAAAAACTGACTTCTAAATTGGAGTGAAAATTGAAACGACGTTGGCGGTGTGGGCTCACAACGGAGGCGCGACAACGTCGGTCACAAGATGGTACAATGGAGGTGCAACAATGTCGGTGACAAGATGACACAACAGAGGCGTGGGAGGTGCACTGATATCAGGTCAAAAACATGAGTGAGAGAGGGCTAGGGTTGGGGCCTTTTTATTTGGGTATAATTTTAAATTCTAACAGATATGTATTCCTCCGGTAAAATCCGTCAGAATTATATTAAATTTCTGACTAACTCGGTGGTAAATTCTGTCGGATCTGTATTTCTTCGGTAAAATACTTTTTGATGAAAAATTTGTTGGTGGGTAAATTCTGTCACAAATTCAAAAATTTCCCATGGAATATAATCCTTTGAAAATTCCATCAAAAATTCAAATATTCTTGACATAATAAATTTTGTGGAAAATATTTCGTTAGAAATATCCTTTTTTTGTAGTGGTTTGGACATTAGCTTTTATCTTGTAGAAATACAATTGCTCAATCAAGTGGAAAAGTTGGAAAATGCACTTTCATGAAGATTTGATACTATTTTCACTTGATAATAGCCGTGATACATTGACCATGGTCGTGATCAATCAAGAAGGTCAGGGTCAATCATGAAGGCCCTTGTCATTTCACAACATCTCAAGCTTTAATGTCACGATTCTTACAACGGACATGGTGGATATCACCATGATCGTAGTGAACTTAATTAATGAAAATATTTGTCTATAGTGCATCTAATTAAAGTAATTATCTTTAGAGATCATATTAAAATATGTATCTAGTGTGCCTAATTAAAATAACTATCTTTAGGAGTTTATAAATAAAAAGTTGGAGTTTGTATTTCATGGATTTGAAATTCATTATACATTTTACAAAATACAAGAGCTTTTGAGAGGAGAATTGCACGGAGAAAAATTGGGGTCCAAATCTATAAGGATTTCCGATCTCTTTTATTTCTAAGGCAATATTGTATGTTGTTTAGTTATTTTATGACCATGGTTGATTAAACCCCGTAGAACTCGAATAGTGAGGTAACTATATCCATGTACTCTCGTTCCTCTTTTTAATAAAGTTCTTCAATGTTATTCAGTTATTTTATTTTTCTATCGCTTTCACTTCTATATTGGAATTGATCATTCTGATTATTAGTTAATTGTGTGTTTGTGACCATCTTATCATAATTAATAAACCTATAAAATGACAGGGTTCATCAAGCTTGCAGGACCAAATTTTAGTTATAGATTCCATACATTTATATTCAATGAATCTATTACATATTGTAAGGATCTTAAAATTTATAATTCTCTCATACAGTTTGAAAGTAAATAGAACTTACCTTGATCCATGAAAGACATAAGTTCTTCAATCTTTTTTGTCTCAATCTATCTCTTCTTTTGTTTTCCTCTCACATTCTTGATGGTTAATTAGAGGGAAAACTCTTATGGCAAAGATAGAACCTTTTGCCTTTTATTAACAAACTTCCATCAAGTTAGTTATTAGAAGTTTATTAACTTCCAATATTTGCCAATAGGTCCCTTTATTTTATTAAATCAAGTTTAGGCTCTTAATTCACATGAGTCACATTATTGTAACATTCTACCACTTGACTCTTGTGATGCCATAACACTTCATGATTTAATAATTACATAAATCATAATGCGCAGTAAAAGACTTTAGATAAATTGGTTTCATCATTAATTATAATTAAAGATAAAAAAACAATAAGAGTCATGGCGGTTACATGTCATTGAATCAACATATTCCCTTCCATGTACTACTATATTGTCCTTCTCTTTAATATGACTCTAAAATGAGAAGTTCATAATGGGTTCAAACAAAAGTCATTTTTTTTTCATTAACAAAAACATAATATGTTTTCCACATCATAATTTGCATGCATATACACATAAAGTAGAAAACACAAATTTCAGAAACTTACACAATAATGAGTTCAAAGTGTCAAATAGACATTATTAATAATAATAACATTCAACATTCACTAGCAGACATAATGCCCATATTCACTACATGGCCAGTAACTACTTTGGGCGGTAACCTTTTTGTTAAAGGGTCAACAATCATTAGATTAGTGTTAATATGTTCTATTGACACTCTATGTTTCTAAACTTCTTTAACGGCAAAGTATTTCAATTCCATTTGCTTAGCACCTTTAGAATACTTGTTATTTTTAGAAAAGAAGACAATTGTGGTATTATCACAATAAATTTTCAATAGCATGGCAATACTATCAACTACTCCAAGTCCTGAAATAAAATTCCGCAACCAATTAGCGTGAACTGTGTCCTCAAAGCATGTCACAAATTCAGCCTCCATGGTGGATGTAGCAATGACTGTCTGCTTTACACTTTTCCATGAAATCGCTCCTCCGACTAAAAGATACACATAACCAAATGTAGACTTTCTTGTATCTATACAACCAACAAAGTCTGAATCTGTATATCCAATCACCTCAAGATGATCAGATCTCCTATAAGTAAGCATGTGATCCTTTGTCCCTTGCAAGTATCTTAAGACTTTCTTTGCAGCTTTCCAATGATCCAATCCTGGATTACTTTGTTATCTACCAAGCACACCAATTACAAAGCTAATATCTGGCCTTGTGCATGTTTGAGCATACATCAGACACCCAACAATAGATGCATAAGGGATATTTTCCATCTGTTTCCGTTCTAGATCATTCTTTAGACATTACATGAGACTAAATTTGTCTCCTTTCTATATTGAAACGGGAGATGCTGAACATTTATCCATTATGAATCTCTCTAAAACTCTATTAATATATGATTTATGAGACAAGCCTAACAGTCCTTGTGATCTATCACGAAATATTTCTATTCCTATCACATAGCCTGATGCAATCCTCCCTAGGAAGGGACCAATCACTAGAACCATGAGCAAGAGGCTCCAAGAAGATTGGGCTAGAGCTGCTGAAGAAGGCCCTAGGGTTCTCATGAACCTTAGGGTAGATTTCTGAGCCCATGGGCCAAGGTTGGGTCCAATTATCTTTGTACATATTAGACTAGGATGTCATTATATTTGGTCCTTGTATATAGGGCTCCATATTGTAGGTAGGGTACCCTAGAAATATAGGATTTTTCAGCCCTTGTATTTTTTGGGCACCTAGACTAGTTTTTGTATTAGGGGTAGTTTTGTAATTTCACATGCACTAAGTGGATATTTGATGTGTGTGGTTGGAAATAAATTTAATTGAATTGGTAGAAGCCCAATCCAATTAAATTTTAGAGGGGGAGGTGAGCATTTGCTTACTACACCCCATTGCCACATCATATAGTCACACTTTGTGCATGTCCTTCATGCTTTTCATGCCTCATGACACCTAAGCACACTTAGTGGAGAATCTTGTAATTGATCTTGGATTAGTGGGCTGAACCATAACTAAAATTCACTAATCATAATTAGTGAAATTTTGGCTCCAAAGTTTGGCTCCACAAATTCAATTTCAAATTCAAGTGAAATTTGAATTTCCCTCCAATTTTGTGTGACACTTAGGCTATAAATAGAGGTCATGTGTGTGTATTTTTTTCAACTTTGATCATTTGAATATTAACTTCAGATTTCAGAGCTCCTTTTGAGCACAAAATTTCGTGCTCTTCTCTCCCTCTCCCTTCATTCATCTCCTTCTTCCTCCAAGCTCTTATCCATGGCCTCCTATGGTGGTGAGCTTCTTCTAGACTCATCTTCTCCTTGAAGTGGCGTCTCCTCTCTCTCTTCCTTCTCCATTCCGCTGCCATTTATCTTCCAAGAAGCAAAGGAATCCATTGATGAAGAAGATCCTAGGCCTACAAGCTCCAATGGAGCTTGCATCATAGCCTGCCCCACCTATATCTTTCATTTCAAAGTTGTTAGAGAGAAACTTCTTAGTCTTACTTAATAGACCAAGATCATTAGTTGTAAGCAAGATGTCATCAACATACAGAATAAGAAATATAAATTTGCTCCCACTGACCTTTAGATGTATACACCGATCAATAGTGTTTTCCTTAAATCCAAAGGACATAATAGTGTCATTGAACTTAAGATACCATTGTCGGGAAGCCTGTTTAAGTCCATATATTGATTTCTTAAGTTTACACACCATGTGTTCATTTCCTTCTTCAATGAACCCCACTGGTTGGTCCATGTAAATATCTTCCTCTAAATTCCCATTCAAAAATGCAATTTTGACATTCATTTGATGCAACTCAAGATCATAATGAGCTACTAGTGTCATGATAATCTTGAAAGAATCTTTCTTAGAAACTGGAAAAAATGTTTCCTTATAATCAATGCCATTTTTTTTAGTAAAACCTTTAGCAACAAGTCAAGCCTTGTGTCGTTCAATATTTCCATGAGAGTCATGTCTTAAAGATCCATTTACACCCAACTCTCTTGCATCCTTTAGGCAATTCCACAAGGTCCCATACACCATTTTGTGCCATTTATTTAAGCTCATCTTTCATAGCATCTAACCATTTTCCAGAATCATCACCATTAATGGCTTCTGAAAATGAAACTGGATCATTATCAATGCTTAAGTCATTTTCTGACTCTTGTAGATAAATCACATAGTCATTCGAAATAGTTTATCTCCTTTCTCTTTAAGATCTTCATAATACTATTTCTTGTGATTGTTCTACTATAAGTTCATTGTTAACCTCAGGATCATTAATTTGTTGTTCTTCTTGATTGTTGTGTGGTTCAATAGTATAAGGAACAACAATTCTTGAAGTAGAAGCACTAGTTAAAGGAACTTGTACTCTAACTTCCTTAATCTCCACTTTTTGTGAAGCTTCACTCCCACTGGTTTCACCATTCTAAATGAACCTAACATTTCCAGTTTCAACAATTCTTGTACTACGGGTAGGACAATAAAATATATACCTTTTTGATTTTACTGGATAACCAATGAAATATCCACTGATTGTTCTTGCATCCAATTTCTTTTCTTGCGGATTATATATTCTAATTTCTGCCTGACAACCCCAAACATGTAGGTGTCTCAAACTGGGTTTCCTACCTGTCCACAGTTTAAAAGGTGTTTTTTGAACTGCCTTACTAGGAACCATGTTCAACAAATACATGGCAATTTTTAAAGCATACATCCACAATGATACAGGTAAAGATGAGTTACTTAACATGCTCCTAACCATATCCATTAAGGTTCGATTATGCCTTTCAGACACACCATTTTGTTGTGGTGTACCTGGCATTGTGTATTGAGCACAAATACCATGCCTTTCAAGGAACTTAGCAAATGGACCAGGATGTTGTCCACTTTCACTATATCTTCCATAATACTCATCACCTCTATCTAATCTGACAATTTTCACCTTTTTGTCTAATTGTCTTTCCACTTCATTTATAAAAATTTCTAAGGCATCCACTGCTTGAGGTTTCTCATGCAGTAAATAGACATAGCCATAACATGAAAAATCATTAATGAAAGTGATAAAGTACTTTTCTTTATCGAAAGAATTTACATCAAAAGGTCCACATATATCAATGTGTATAATTTCAAGAAGTTGAGTGCTTCTTGTGGCTCCTTTCTTTGTGTGTTTTGTTTGTTTGCCTTTAATACAATCCACACATACATTTAGATCAGCAAAATCCAAATTTGGAAGGATTTCATTCTTTACTAATCTTTGCATCATTTCTTTGGAAATGTGTCCCAAACGTTTATGCCACAAGTAAGCAGAACATTCATTCACTAAACTACGTTTAGTGCCAATATTATGATGCAAGGTCATAACAGTTTCAACATATAAATAATTATCAAGATTTAATTTTTATAAACCATCATAAAGTGTACCAGATTCAATCATACAAGTATGTTTATACAAACTGAAACAACCATTCCCAAACCTAAAAGAGTATCCAGCAACATGAAGTTTAGATAAAGATACTAAATTCCTAGAAATACTAGGTACATAAAAAGTATCAAATAAGTCTACATGAAATTCAGTGTCAAGGATTAAACGATAAGTCCCAACAGTTTCCACGGGAACTTTCACTCTATTCCCCATGAAGACAAACTTCTCATTTGGGTTTATGGTTCGGGTGGTAAGGAATCCTTGCATCATATTGGAAACATGAGTTGTACATCCAGAATCAATCCACCAAGTATTATGGGGAACTTCAGTTAAATTTGATTCAAAACATACATAAGCATTATGCTCACCTTTCTTTTCGAACCAAGCTTTACGTTTTGGGCAATTCATATGGAAATGTCCAAATTTTCCATAGAAATGACATTTGTCATTTTTCTTCTGGATCTTAGTAGAGGACTCGACAGTCTTTAATGGTCCTTTGTCCTTTCCATGTTTCTTATTGACTTTCTTTCCAACTCCTTGATTATTCACGTAATGAACATAGTGATTTCCTTGATTCTTAAGTCTGGTTTACTCCTGAACTAACATACTATGCAATTCATGCACATTCCATTTGTCTTTGATGGTATTATAGTTCATTTGGAAGAGACCATACTGAGACGATAATGAGTTCAAAATGAATCGCACAAGGAAATTTTCATCCACCACCATTCCAAGAGACTTAAGTTTTGCTGCAATATTTATCATCTCAATGACATGTTCATGCATAGTACGAGAATCATCAAACTTCATGGTGGTTAAAGTACTCATTAATGTCCCAGCAAGAGACTTATCAACAGTTTGAGAGCGCTCTTCCACAGATTTCATAAATTCTTTTGCACTTTCAATTTTGGGAAGAACAAACTTAATGTTATTTGCTATGCTTATGTGCATAAGCATCAAACAAATTCTATTTGACTTTTCCTAGGCCTTATAATGGGTTTTATCTTCATTGCTACTAGCATCAGTAATAGCAGCATGTTTTTCAACTTGAAGAGCCAAATCAAGATCCAACACACCTAAGTGAAATTGGACTTGTTTGCTCTAATAAGAGAAATTTAACCCATTAAAAACCAGAACAGACATACCAAGAGAATGCAAAGATACAAGAAAAGATACTGCAATTAACACATGCTTAACATTAATACTTTGAGTCATAAATTAAACATACAATACAAATTCAAACAACAAACAAACATTCTATGTATACTAATGTTCTCCTTTGGGTGATACATTAATACACAAAGAAACATACCGATGCTAATAACTTTAACATTATTTAGTAAGGCATATGCATTAATTAGAAATACTTATTATCTTCGGATATATAAATAAAACTAATAATGCATACATACTACCAACAGTCATATCTATAAATTATAAGAACAACTAATCAACCTTTGGGTGATCCATAAATGTCTTACAATAATGAACTTCAATTAACCCATAAACCAATAATCTATAATTTAGCATCCATTACAAATCTATCATACATTTAATCCAAATTGCTTGATCCAATTTTGAATTAAAATTGACGTAAGAGAGAGATTTTGAATTTCAATTCAAGACATTCAAAAAATTGGATTCAGGGCATTCCAAACTCAAAAACAATTATAATATGCACAGTGTAAAACAAAATGGTTTGAATAATTTTCCAATTGGAATCAGCTTCATACAATGTGTGGAAGAAACATCATTCGTGGAGAATCATAAATTCAATAACCTAAGGCTCTGATACCACATGTTAGTTATAGATTCCATACATTTATATTCAATGAATCTATTACATATTGTAAGGATCTTAGAATTTATGATTCCCTCATATAGTTTGAAAGTAAATAGAACTTACCTTGATCCATGAAAGACATAAGTTCTTCAATCTTCTTTGTCCCAATCTATCTCTTTCCTTCTTTTATTTTCCTCTCATATTCTTGATGGTTAATTAGAGGGAAAACTCTTATGACAGAGATAGAACCCTTTGCCTTTTATTAACAAACTTTCATCAAGTTAGTTATCAGAAGTTTATCAACTTCCCATAAGTTTATTAACTTCCCATATTTGCTAATAGGTCCCTTTATTTTATTAAATCAAGTTTAGGCCCTTAATTCACATGAGTCATATTATTCTAACACAAATTGGCAGTACAAATCCCCTTTTTACAAACTTCTCTGTTACTCATCCTTAACCCTAAATTAAATCTTAAATGACAAATGCATGATTGATTTAGGGGAAAGAATATTATCAAATCTTGACCATAAGCTAACAATTAAAATAAGAGATATTAGACAATTAATTGGTAACTGAGAGTTCTTAATTAAAATAGAAATTAGGGAAGAAGCAATACATGTGAAATCATAATTTGAGTCACTTTTATTCATACATATCTCTTCTTTAAAATTGTTGTATATCTTTAGTTTTATTTTCTGGACGAAAATACAAACAACTTCTAACTTTAGATAAAAATCCAAAATTATTTAGTTTATGCGACTTAGATTATTTGGGAATACAACTAATCTCTAAAGTATGATATCTTGACTTTCGAGTCCATTATTGCTATTACATAAGGTACACTTATCCTTAAAGAATATATATTTTATGCATCAACTAAAAAAAATGATGTAATAAAATGTAGTAAGAAATTTCCTTTAAGATATATTGACTAGTGATATAATAAAAATAATATACACCAATGACTGGGACAACTCTTATCTACAAGTTAAATTTATGAGATTGACTATGGTCCAAACTCAAATACCAAACGACCTTTAATTAACTTTGACAATCTCTTGTATATGGACATTGGATATGCATAAGGATTCGCCAAGTGTAAAACCAGGGCTTGAAATTAATGAACCAGTCCCAACTTCCTAGTGCCTACTAGTTCGATCAAGTTTAACAAACAGATTTTCTAATTCTTGAATTGAACCGTTTGATGATGAAGTCACTTTGAGGTAATTCAATTAGTGTCGACAAGTTAGCAGCACGTACTAGCTTCGCACCAGCACTTATTTTTATTTTTTATTTTTCCTGAAAAGTTAGCATAGCACTAGTAATGACACAGAAAGAATGCGATCGACATCAGATGTTTGGACCCATGCGGATATATACATTGAAGGCCACTGGGCTTAATTAAGATCCTTGGCGTGAGGCTATACCTTAGTGGAGGGTCATGGGCTTGTCCCATCATTTGAAAAAAAAAATAGAAATAAAAGATAGAATATGTACCTCTGCCACTATCAATTTATATCATCATTATAATCATATACACGTATGCTGATTAATTGATATTATACCGCTTCTAATTTATCACTAATAAGTTAAATATATATATATATATATATATATATATATATATATATTTCTTTTTTTTTTTTTCCTGAAAACAAGGTATTTTAATAGTAGAAAGTCATAAAATTAACGCTCATGATATCGATTTTGTCCTCCGAATAAAACTTTTTCATACATACAACTATAGAATTAAATCCTTACGGTGATATATATATATATATATATATATCTTTATTTACGCCAGTTTCAACGACAAATTTTTCTTCGTCAAATAAAGAAACTCACCAAAGAAACGCAATTCTCTCGGAATAGCAAATCACACCCGACCAATATATATCTTGGTAAGTGATCAACTGAAGATATTCTTATTCAACACAAACAAGTGTAGAAGAAGTTTTTCATTTTACTCCTTTTGTACTTAAAATGAAATTGTATCATATACATATTGCAGTACTGGCAAAGAAGTTTATGAATGCTAGGAGGCACTACTACTGCACAGATTAATCATGAGTCTTCCACAAACTGCAACTAGCCCTCCTCCACATCTGTATCCACAGGAACTTCAGCTTAAGCTTTACCAAGCCTTCATATTCTCAATTCCAATACTCTTCTCCATCATTCTCTTCCTCTTGTTTTACTTGTTCTACCTTAAGAGAAGGGCTTCCTCTCTATCTTCCTCTTCTCACTTGCTTCCAAGGACCATTGCCAATCCACCAACCACCACTCCGTATCATTCCTCAGTAAGTAATTAACAAACACTATCTTAATTATTCTTATCTTAATTATCCTCTCTCTAATGCCAAACATATATGGGGAAATTAAATTAAATATATTTACATGTGTTTTTTCTTGCTTCTTGCACTTCACCATTCTTTAATTATATATGATCAATTAAACTAATAATCTCATATTGGACTCTCTCTTGCCAAATCTACAGCCTTGTCGTTTGGATCTGACCCTCCAATTCCTGGATAAACTTCCAAGAATTTTATTTGATGAGGATTTGCTGGCAAGGGATTCACTGTAAGTAAATATTTTTTTTCCTTTTTTTTTTTTTGTATTTTCACCTGTACTGTTTGTTGCTATTCATATCTTTCTTTTTCGATTCTGTTTTTATGCTCTCTCTCTTGGTCATCAGTTTAATATGCTTTGATCTTTATCCATTATGCCAAGGTGTTCTACAGTATGCAATTTGGATGTATGTTGTTTCATATTATAATTTCACCTAGCTCTCAGCATCATGTCTATTATGTGATGGCTAAAATTATTCTCGTCGAATGTGGTTCTTGGAAAGCTGAAAAAATGGTCAGCAGAATGTTCAATTCACAGATTAGTTAGAATATTTAATGGCATCCACTATTTTCATGAAAAGTAGGTACATGTAAAGAAAGTAAAAAATGATAAGCAGAATATTTGAAAAACGGTTTTCCTTTTTCCTTTTCTTCTGGCACCAGCTGAGAAAATAACTTGTCATATATGAAGGTGTCTAATGTCTTCACACTCAGCTAGAATTAATAAAATCATAAATAAAGGATAAAATATGTAAGTTTATAAAGTTGTGCATGTTTTTCAACTTCAGGCTGTAATTAAGGAGGGATTATATATATATATATATATATATATATATATATATATATATATATATATATATTATAAAATTTAGGAATTAATTTTTACGATATCAAGATACTAAAAATAAGATTCAACAACAAAAGTATAGAAATTAAAAATATATTATTTTATCTTTAAAAAAATTAAATTGAGAAATTCTACACGTGTAACCTCAAGTGTATGGTAACAAGTAACAACCAAAATCTCAACGATAGGTACTGCTTATATCTTTTGTCTGGAAATTTTCAGTAGACAAAGTGCTGGATAGCACTTTGGAATTAAGCTGTGTCTTGGATTCCATGTGCTGGTCCCCTCTTTTTCCATGTCTCAACGTTTGATTTGATTTAATATAATACAGTTATGCCCATCAACATTTAAAAAAAAAAGTTCATTGGTCTAATTTTAAGTAAATAAAGCTGTGACATCTATATATATGTTGGTGACAAATTAAATTTGAAACAGATGTTGTGTTTGTCTGGGGGAATTTGAGCTGAAGGAAGAGGTGCTACAGATACCCTATTGCAAGCACGTGTTCCACTTCGAATGCATACATCACTGGCTGCAATCAAACTCCACTTGTCCACTTTGTAGATGTTCCATCATCCCCACTACCAAGTTCCTCAACCCAGCACCCCCTATTAATATTATATCATCAGACCCACCCCAGCATGGTGCTATCATTTCGGACTCCCCATTACAATTGCCACCTCAGCCACAAGACCATCAAGAAGAAGTTGTTGGTGCTTCCTCAAATGCTGCTAATTTGTCAAGGGAATGATACACATTAATTAATTAGCTTGATTGAAATAATGGTCATTAATTAATTTGAAGAGAGTATTCAGCTACACATCAAGATTATGGAGTAGTTGTCTACATTTTATGATATGAAATTTTGGTTTTGCCCTTTTATTTCTACTTTAGAATATTCAGCAAGTTTGTCGAATGTACTATAACACAGCTTCGATCTCTTGTCAATTGTCATGACCTTTCTGGATTGGCTATTCAATAACCCCTATTGCAACAACTTGTGATTTTTCTTTTGCAAGATAAGGGAAAGTGTAAAAGTACATTGAGATTAGCTAGCGATAAAAAGGCATCAAGTGTATCATTCAGTACTCTACGCTGTTCTTTATTTTATACTAATGTGAACAAAAAAATAAAAATGATGGCTTTAGAAAAGATAGCAGTTATTTATGTTGTTACTTTACTGAATCCTAGGTTATTGCCATAATGAATATAAATAAGATTTTCAGGCCTAAAGTCCTTGAGCTCCGAACCTTAGCTTATCAGAAGGGAAAAGGCTCATGTGCAAATAGTACTTAGTACAAATGAAAATCATGTTAGTCCGGGAAGGAATGTATGACTGTCAAAGATTTGCCACGAATTTACCATGGCGAAATCAATGATAAACATTTTGAACAAATTAATTATCAACTCCGTCCAAATAGGTCCTGCGAAGGTGAAGAGCTTTTACTTTTGGACTTGCACTATTAAAAAAAAACACTTTTAATATAGGTTATTTTAGACATTTAATATCGATTTTGAACCCATGTTAAAATCATTTACGTTAAAAGTATCAATGTTAACATCGGTTATAAAATACGGATATTAACATACATTACATAACATTTATTTTTAAAAAAACTGATGTCATATAATACAAAATCGACTGTTGTTAGGTGTATCACACTATCGATTTTAGAAAAATCGATGTTATTGTAAGTGCACCACAATATCAATTTTTGAAAAATCGATATTAACATGAGTTTGTTAACATCGATTTTTTCAAAAATCGATATTAACGAATTCATGTTATTTGCAAATATGTCACTGCGTTTTTGTTAACTTCGATTTTTTTCAAAAACCAATATTAACGTAACGATGTTAAAATTAATCTTTCTAGTAATGTTAAAAAAAGAAAAGGTGAAAAGAGTCCCTACAATTAAGTAATAATAAACATACACACTCATTATAAACCGTACTTAATCTTATATAATCCATTTGATAACACTTAATGTTACTACAAGATTACATGAATGGTTGACACCTTATATTTTTACTCTCACTTTTTATCTTAAAAAAGGTCACTTTTCCTATACTATCCTCACATCTCTTTTATACAAAAAAGAAAATACTATTTAAATTTTCTTTCAATATTTTTTATTATAAAAGAAGGGGTGATCGAAGAATAAGACCCAATAAAGAAATGTGAAAGAGACATTTTTTTTTCTGAAGTTATTTAGATTATATATGAATATAGTTCTAGGCTTAGAATTTAGATCTTTCTTTTCCAATTAAAAAATATTAATAATTATATTCATGTCCCATCAAGTATTATATTTAATATTTTTTTTTAATTTTTGATCATAAATCACATGTGTCTTTTAATATATTGGGTCATGATTAATTTCATTTATAATGTGTAGCTATCCAAAAAAAATTCACACATAACAAGAATCAAACAAAGATTTTTCCCTTAAATATATCATTCTTTTTAAAATGTAAATATAATAAAATCTTACATAATTATTGTCTATCCTAAGATTTATATTTAATATATCTATGCATAAAAAATCATATTTATATATTTATTTGTATTTATTTATCTTTTCCCTCAATCTACATGTACCTCGGAATGGGGTGTATGTAATTAACTAGTCAAAAAGATATCAGGGTCACATTGTCTCTGTCAATCACCTAATTTTGTGGGGATCCCTAAGCACATGAAAAACTAAATGATTTCATTTGCATGCAGGAAACACGGTTTTTTCTTCATCATTCTACCACTTTTGAAGCCTTCCCAATACACAAAAGACGAACAAAGGCCCTAATAAGGAAGGATATGGATCTTTATCTCCTACATTTAATTTTTTAAATGCACAAATTACAAACTTTCAAAATATTATTTTTTATTAAAATAAATAATAAAATTTTCTATAAAATATTACTCACCATTGGTCATTGGTAGGGGTGAGAATAGGTCAGGTCGGCTTATAGGGACCTACATAAAGCCTGACATGAATTAGTCTATTTAATTAAAAGGTTAGACTCAGACTTTTTCAAAAACTTATTAAATTAAATAGACCAGACTTAAGCTTATTAAAAAGCCTTATAAGCCTGATAGGCCGGCCTATATATATATATATATATATATATATATCTTTGGCAAAGATATTAGAGAATATGAAATGATATAGATTACCCTTTTAGATAGTCTCAGAATCAGGTTTTTAGAGAGAGAAGCTCTGCTTAGGGAAAAACTCTTTGTAAACTTTTCTTTTGGTTTCAATAAATTTCAAGTTCTGTTTTTCATATCTCCCTTCTCCCCTCACCGATCCTGTGCGGCTCTGCCGCCGCTTCGGTTTCTTTGTTTTCAAAAACCTGGGTTTGTAAGCCGTTTCGGTGTGCCCTTGATATCTGTTTTACAGTTTATATTTCGCTTTCATTTATCATAGTGCATTCTTACTTCCTATCTGTATTATTTTTTGGATACAAATATATAATATTATTTTTTGGATACAATTAATTTTTGTTGAAACTATCAGACTTTGATTACACATTACTGCTCCATAACTTCTATTCCTATAATCAAGGACTTTAATTACAATTTAGGTGTGAGTCATGTGCCATTTTATTTCCTCATTATTTTGATTGATTTTTTTTTTAACTTTTCTATTACGTTCCTACTCCATGAAATATTAAATATTTATTATGAAGAAGACTTTTAAAAAGGCTATCAGGCCAGTCCAGACTTTTAAAAAGGTCAGGTCGAATCAAAATAAAAGTCTTTGATAGGCTATAGGTCAGACTCAAGCCTCAAAGATTCATCGTAGACTAAGCTCAGGCCTTTCAAAACCTGGACTGACCTAACCTATTTCCACCTCATTGGATGGAAAATGAATTGGATCTTGCGCGGTTCAGTCTTGAATGAAGAATGGGTCTAAAACCTTGTAAAAGATACAATTTCCATTATAGATCAAAGATATCCAACTGATGAAGGAAAACGTATATGGCCAAGGAGACAAACAAAATTCCAGAGAATCCAAGGTGTTAATAATAAACAAACTTACGCTATGTTTAATTTTCTTTTTGGGTGATTAAAATTCAGTTTGAAGAGTATATTATCTTATAGAAGTTCGATGTAACTATTATTAGAGTATTTCAATACTAGGGAATTCTATATTGAGAATTTTAATCTTATTGATATATAAAAGATTAATGAAAATATATAACCTCTATTATGTTTCGAGACTTATCGAACTTATTTTTATCATATATTCTTATGTACATTTAATGATCACATAATATACTTTAAAAGACTTTATTTCTGTTCTATTGAATTGAGATAAAAAAAAATGGCCTTGGTAAAGATGCTTATTAAGATACAATAGAATTCTATTAGTTAAACTTTTTTTCCCTTAATAGAAGGAATGTGAGGAGAGGTAAGATGATGAATTTTCAAAGGAGGAACATTAAACACTTATTTGGTTCACAATGAAAAGGGGAAAATGAAGAAAACAATTTTATTCTTTTAGTTTTTTAACCAATAATTTTACCAAGATACTTATTAATATTTGTCATTTTTATATGACGTAGTTATTTGCTTTTCCCATAAAGGATGCAAGGAAATATTTTTTTGGAGGAGTATTTTTTCTTCACAAATCAAAGGGTACGGTATTTTCCATTTTCTTAAAATGGGATGGGAAAGGCTCAAATATTGATTATCCTTAATGGTGGAATGGATAAAACTCCTCAAAGTCATTATTTACTTTTTCTAGTCTTCATATATACTAACTATACTAGAACACCACCACACCTGCGTGCATGCATTAGAAACTTCGTCCTTGTTTCACTTAACAGAGAGGGAGAGGAATGTATTAGTGTCTTGAAATATGTAAAATATTCTATTGAGCCAACTTGATGAACAAAAATATTTACAATATCTGAAGTACAATTTATAATAGCTTCATTGTAAAATCAATTAACATTAAAGAAAGATATCATAGGATCATAAATCATTTGTTTAGCATTGACAGCCCTAACAAAATCAAGGTGAGCATAATCTTCCTTGAACAGTACCACGAGCTTGTTCCTATCATGATCTTTGAGGTCATTGATCAAAACCTGCACATCCTTTACATCAGATAGATAGTCTTGCCCTCCATAGCTGAGAAAAAGAGGGAATTCATTTGGAATTGCCGTCATGTCATAAAGAGGAGGAACTGGTTGTCCATAGTGCTGCATATTTTGTCCTTGGCCACAATAATCATACTTTGCTATTTTTCCTGTTCTGATCACTACTCAAAATCCACAGGAAGAAATATCAACAAAGAGTTATGTACCAAATCAGAAATGCATAAAACTAATGTTTCAAAATCAAATGACATTTGGTCACACACAGCAAAAATGTTTCCTACTAGTAGACTTACTTTGAGATAGATGGATCAAATTCTTAGTTGCTGTTGGCTCAATAGAGCTATCTGTGCTGGATGAATTTAGGCAGCAGTTTGGACCTAAAGTTTGAGGGTAAGCAGTACCAAAATAATGTCAATATCTGCATGAACCAGTATAGTGTATACATGGAGTGAAAACTTTAATTCCTGGTCATGCCAGTAGCATTTATAGCACCTGTGACAAGTGACACTAGGTTTGAGCAGTTCAATTTTAGTTTATTGCAGATGTATTCCACAAATTTTGATGCAGCACCACCCCTGCTCATTAGGAAAAATTGATACTCTTAACACATTGCAGAAGAGATAATAAATTTCAAAGGTTAAAGTTTTTCTGTTACCCGTTTGGATTGAATTCACGGATTCCTAACCAGTACAAGTCCTGCTATATTAAACAAAAGGAAAATATTTTCATCAATTCAAATTGTATTCAATAGATATTTTAATGCTCAGCTACATTATCTTCTCTCTCTTACATTAGCTATAAATGTGTCTGCAGCAAGTTTTGTTGGTATTGATGGAATCTGATTCATATAAGCAATTGGGCAAAGTAATGAAGCTGATCTCAACATGCTCAGCACTTGCCCTTGAGAGAAAGCAGCTAAAGCCATTAAAGTTCCCTGAAATGTCAGATTACTGTTAAATACACGCACCAGAAATCTAAAAGGTTTAACCACATTTTTAGTCGCTTTAGTTTTTCTCAATTCTGGTTTTAATCCTCATACTTTAGGAGTTTTAATTTTGAGTCCCTATAATTTCAAAATCACTAGGATTTGGTCTTAGCCTTCCTGTGTTCATTTTGGTCTTGGTCCCTATACCAAAGAACTAATTCTTTGTGGCTTTGAAACTATAGGCACTCAACCAAACCTTTACAGTGTAAGAACTAAAACTATAATATTAAAAAATATTATTGGAACTAAAAACATATTTAAAATGACATAAGAGAATCTAAAAACACAAACATAATGAAATTAACTAATTAAGAACTCACCAAGGAATGACTTGCATGGTGTATTCTCTGACCAGTATAGTTGTACACATATTGGACAAAAGCAGGAAGATCATTACTAGCCAACTCATCCCATGACCAATCCCAATAAGCCTACATATAAATTATGAATAAAACCATTATCCATTAGAGTAGAGCTATATATCAACTTGTTCACTCAAATCGAAGTCTGAAAACTGAAATGCATGTATCTCATAAGGAAAAGAACCGTGTCATTAGGAATAAGCGATGTGTGCCCGCTGCTGTATTTTGTCCCACGAACATTGGCAAGCCACACATCATACTCGTTGTCTGCTAAGATAAATCCCAATGATTCATCTGGAGAATTTACCAGCCATGTTGAAGCATCCTGAAACCATACAACACAAGTTAATTATTCACACTTGTGCCTTTACATTTTCTAAAATCACACAGGAGAGAAACATGTTTTCTTTTCTTATGTATCTGTCTTTCCATTTACACAACTTACACTAAAGATACCATGTTGTAATAGCACGGGCGGCTTGTCAGCTTTCTCACCGGACCGCCCAGCTGGCATCCTCTGCAAGCTCAGGATGTAGCCATCCTCTGTGGTAACCTGACTCCAACAAAAACAATAATTTGCTAAAAATTGCATAATCAATGGCAAGTGGATGCAAGTCATGGAAAAGAATAATACTCCCTCCATTCCTATTTAAAAGACCCAAGTTTAAAATGATGATGGTTCCTTTTTATAGGACTCAATTTATAACTTTTCTTGCATTAATTATTTTTTGATTAAAAATATCCTTATTAAAAGAAAAAAGAGAATGTATTGACAAAACATTATAAGAGAGAAATATTAATGACAATAATAATTTTTAAAAAAGTTATAAATTTAAGATAAATTTATTATTATCAACCAAATTATCTACTTTCTTTAATCTTGACAAGTTGAATAATTAAATCTTATATCAAGGGAGTATATATCAGTTGGTTGAGTAGGATATGTGAGTATTATAAACTCTATGATATTGTGTTCAATTCCTTCGGATAAAAAAAATAATTGAGTCTCATATATATCAATAAAAGGAGTAATGTATGTACCTGATGTTCTTCACATGAGTAACCTTGTGTCTCTACCAGTGTTTTGCAGATACCATCAATATCATTAATATCTGGAAAGGATGTTAGCCATTCATTGTTAAGGTGAAGTGTTTTCCTCCCTTGAGCTGCTGTTATGCAAAGCAAGACTATGGAAAACAGGCTAACTGCAGTGTTGAACATTAGCAATGTGTATGTGTTACCCTTATCTGCTGACATTTTTATAACATTTTGTAGTGCATTGACAAAGTCCAAGAGGCTAGTGCATAACATGAATTTTTTACGGTCGTGTTACAACATATTTTGATTAATCATTGTTAACTTAATGTTCAAACCAAGGCATTGGTACGAATATGGGTTAATTATTACGTTATTCATATAGCAATTAATATGTATTTTGTATGACATGACGTAACTGATAGGTTCCCCTTATTTTTTTGGCTTACAGTTACATTACTGATAGTAGGAGATTAATTTCTTTCTAGATGTAAAAATCATCGAAATGAAATTTTTTCTTTTCAACAAAGTTTTCTCTTTACACATAGTTATAAATCAAACCAACATGCCTAAAGAACCCTGCTATCTACCGACTGTATTGGACTTTACTAGTAGTTCCTATATATGTGTGTGTTTCTTTCTTAAATGATTCGATACATTTTTAGGTTTGACCTTTGATTAAGTAACGTTACCTGTATTAGGACAATTGAAGAATCATAGGAGACAGGTCAAAATAGCAGACTTCAGCGCGGATAGAACTAAACTTTTTTGGCTAACGTAATTGTGTCCCAAACAGAAAGTCTCCTAAACTCTTACGATGAGGTGAGAGTGAAACTTTAACCATATTTAATGATGGTGGATTCATATTTCGTCGTATTAATGAATGAAAGGATTATGTGAAAATAATCAATGGAGATATACAGCAAAAGGTTTTGTTTCTTATTAACAGACTTTTGCTCGGGCACACTCTTATCTCTTATTTCTTATTATTAAAGCTAATAAGTTCTACAGAGAAAATTGTCCTTTTTTAATCCTGCTAAAAACTTTACTTAAATCACATAAAATATTGATTTTATTATTAAAGCGATCTATATTGATTATGCCTAATTGATATTATATAAAAACACATGCTAATTGCATCATTAATCTCTTATTGTTAAATCAAATAAGTTCTTCTTCGCTTTAATAATAAGAGATAAGAGATAGAATATTAAATGCTAAAATTTTAAATTAAGAAAAATAAATTGAATGTTCTAGTATTTAGTATTAATAGAGTTTTTTTAAAGGATTAGTAGAATTTGTCAAAAAAAAAAAAGATTAATAGAATTATATAACATATAGTATTAGATACAACATATTTAATTTGGTCGATCAATTCAACTTATTTATATAGAGTTTAAAATTAAGAATAATAAATAAAAATAAAATGAACGTTCTAATCATTAATATACTTTAATTTATTGTACCTAGAAAGAAAAAGACTGTTATTTCATTATTGTTCGCTAATTAATTTCGTCATGGACAATTATTAATGCATAAATTATGTGAATATTTAGACGGGATTGCATGTGCAAAAGAAGCAGGAAAATTTCTTTATAAAACTTATTCGCTTAATATTCTAATATTTAGTATTAATAGAGTTTTTTTAAGGATTAATAGAATTATATAACATATAGTATTAGATATAACATATTTAATCTGGTCAACCAATCCAGCTTATTTATATAGAGTTTAAAATTAAGAATAATAAATAACCTTAGCGTTCTAATCATTAATATACTTTAATTTATTGTACCTAAAAAGAAAAGAATGGTATTTCATTATTAATCAATTCCGTCAATCAAGGACAAATATTAATGCATAAATTATGTAAATATTTGGGCGGGATTTCATGCAAAAGAAGCGAGAAAATTTCTTTGCCGAACTTCTTCGATCTAATAATAAGAGATAATTGGTGAGAATCGTAAAATCAATCAAGAATGCAGAGTAATTATTATTATTAGCTTAGTGTTTTGCGTATTAAACAGACATTAAATTTACATTTTATAAAAGAATAATTTTTATATTATTTTTAAATTTAATATATTATTAATTATTTAGTTTAAATTTTAATAAATATATGTTAATAAATATGTCTATAAATATTTAAATATATTTGTATATACACACATGCTCCATGAGATTGTTGCTATGGGTGATGTTGTCTTAGGTAGGGTTTACTTTCGTTTAGTATTGTCTTGTATGTTTTCTTTTTACGTTATCTTATAAAAGTAATATTTGTCCACGTGATAAAACCTTGTTTTTTTAATAAATTTTAAAATTAATTAAATATGTAAAATCTATCATATTTATGAAAATATTATAAGTAATAAGATCAATTTGTTAGAAATAGTGATAAAATTAATAGAATTTGAATATATTATAGTTATGAAGTAGTTTAATTAATTTTTTATTTCATTTAAATATTAATAACATAACCAATCATTTACAAAATGATTCAAATCAATTTTTATTTAATTTTTTAAAATAACATATTAATTAGAAGTTGTTAAGATTTTAAAAATATATTTTCAGAAGAAAAATTATCAAATTAGAAATTTTTTTATTTAATATAATAAAACAATATTTTTAAAGAAGAGTTATTGACACTTTATTTGAGATAATAAAAATAAAAATAAATTATTTAATTACAATATAATTTTTTATTTAATTTACCTTTTTAAGTTTTATGCGTCATCTAAAAATGTTTAAACTGTAAAAAAAAAGTTATCAAGTAAACTTTAAATATATATAGTTATATTAAAAATTATAAAAAATAATATAATCTTACATTATAAACCTCTTCATATGGGATTAGTATTATATATAATACATATTTATCATAAATATTATTAAATTATGATAGTAATAATAATTAATTAAAAAATTCCATAATTATAAAAAAATCCATGGTTATATTTCTATAAATTAAAATTAGTATTTTTTTTGTGAAATTGATAATTGTATACTAATAAAATTGACTAGGAATATAGATTAATTCATTTAATAAGAATTGATTACATTCATACATTTAATAAGAAAGTATTGTATTTAATAAAAGAATAAATATCACCTCATATCACCCCTTAAAAATCAAACATATATATATATATATATATATATATATATATATATATATATATATATATATATTTTAATGCATTTAATAACAATTAATTGTATTTAATAAGAATTAATTGCATTTAATAAAAGAAGAAATAAAATATGTGACTATCACGTCTCCCTATAAAACAAAATCTTTATATATATATATATATATATATATATATATATATATATATATATATATATATATATTCTGTGTAGGTAGAATCTCTCTTTTACTCTGGTGATATTTTATATGTTTTTTTATACTTAAAATGATGCAAAAATTCTTTATCAACTATTAAAATGACTATAATGATTTTTTTAATACCAAAATTAGAATCTTTACCAATTTCACGTAAATCTGTATTAAGTTCACATTAAGTATTGATTGACATTGACCAGGGGTGATATATTGATTGGCGTTGAATTAATATTGATTTAGGTTGAAGACATTTTTATATCCAGTGATTGAATTTTCTCATTAATAATTAATAATATTTGAAATAAATTGAATTGATATCAATCAATAATTTAAATTACTTTATTCAAATAAATTAGCATTAAATATTGAAGAATCTAAATCTGACCACACTACTAAAAAAAAGGCCTTCTACATCAGTTTTTATGGTCTTTCTACATCGGTTATGACGCGTGGTAGTATCCTAGTGTTGTTGAATAACAACATCGGTTGAAGGACCGTCTTTGAAGGACATTGGTATGAAGACGGGCATGGTGTTAGACCTGTCTTAGAATGGGAATTGTTCTACATCGGTTGTGTAGGTACAACCGATGTAGAATGTGAGTTTTCTACATCGATTCTGAGGGTGAAACCGATGTAGAATGGGTAATGTTTCTATATCGATTATCAGTCAACCGATGTAGAATGGGGAGGAATGATATTGTTTCTACATCGGTTATCAGTCAACCGATGTAGAATGAGACTTATTTTTATTATTTTCACGAAATTTATAAACCCAGGTCAAATTTCAGCTATCAAATTAGTTAATAAATAAGTACAAGAAGCTACGTTGCTTATATGTAATACAATACAAATATAATGAATAAATACAAGAGGCTATATGTAATACAATACAAATATAACGAAATTTAATAAAATATTTTCAATACAATAGCTGCAATCAGTGACTAATTAAGTAACATTACTATGTCATTATCTAAAATGAATAAATAGAAGTTTGAATGCAGTACAATAACCCTGGGGTAAAGGGGGAAATATATATTCTAATTGATGGAATTCCATGCAAAGCATTAAAGAACTAAATACGAATAACAATTCCCTGATGTCAAATTAAGAAGTCTCAGTACATGAAGACAAGTCAGGAACACAAATTTTCAAGTTACAATGTACACAAGAAGGATTTCTAATGCCTCAAGCAAGAATTTGCCTCACACCCAAAGGGAGTGAGGAAACCTCATAAGATCCAAAAAAATATAATAAGGAGTTAGAGTAACTCATTATAATTTTAAGCTGAACTTACATTCTTCTCCACTCGTATTTACTTGCACCAAAACCTTCAGAGGATTTCTTCCAAGGGTTGATACCATATGGTCAAGATGATTTGCTACCTGCAGTTCCAGAGGTACAAGAACACTTTAAGGTTTGTCAAATAGCTAATGGTATTCGTTAGAAAATTAGCTGTAACGAAATTACAATTTGAAATTTTAACAAGTTATTCACAAGTAACAATGATTCTATATGTCTACCTTCTGATTGTCCACACTCTCAACCATGGCCAGATTTAGAACTCCACCTGCATAAAGTATGCAAGGTTAAGATTCACTTGATACAAGGCTACCGAAGAAAGGAACAACTATACAAGCTCAAACAAACATAATACAAGTATAGCAATATTTTCAACAAGTATAGAGCCAATTGAAATGATGTCCAAAACTTAGCACCCAGCTCAGATAACAAAATTAAACTGGTAACAGTACTCAAAATTGAACTGGTAACAAAATTGATAGTGTAAATTTTTTACATTGACAGAGCATATAAATCAAGCTATAGGCATGCCCCAACTATATGTTTAGTCAATACCTAATAGGACACTATATATCCTTGTGGAGTGTTGAGTACTACTATCAATATCTTCCATGGGAGTAAAGACTTTTAAAATTTGTAGGGAAAGGAAAATAAAAAAATTAAGTTCAATTTTTTTATTTAATTAATTAAATAATAGAAATGCATAGTTTTTCATATATATTTTCTATTTTTCTTTTTATCCAAATATATATGTTGTGTTTAGAATGATGGAGAAAAAATAATGAAGAAAATAAAGATTTAAAATTTGAAATGAGGAAAACAAACAAAAAAAAAGTTTGAATTTTTATTTTCTCTTCAACCAATGAAAAAATATATATATAATTATCTGTACTTTTCTTTCCTCTTGATGCTGTTTACCCTCTTCCAAGTTCCAAATTAACATACAAATAATGTTATATATATATATATATATATATATATAAGGGAGCTTGAAACTAGCTAGCTACCTGGGTGCCACGGGTTACGGAAACATTCCCTAAACCGAAAACAGAAAATAAAACATCTTCAGAAATTACGCAATTATTAAACATAAATTAATATATTTGCTAAAAATTACAATTGTGAAACAAGGACTTAGCAATATGAATTTTTATATCTATCACTTATTCATTCCCAATAAAATTTTAAATAAGATATGCAGAACTTATGTACAAAATTATTTCAAAACAAATGTGTTTCATGTAGCTGAACTGTTGTACATGCATTTTATAAATTGTTGAAGCAAGAACATGCCTTTAAAATGAAAACTTATAAAGTAAGGAACTTTGCAATGTGAACACTCAATGTGCTGGTGTTAGTAGGTCTTAATCAAAACTTTCAGTTACTTATGAAAGAGAAGCAATGAGCAGAAATAAACCTGATATTGTTGTCACGGTTTGGCAAGAATCCTCCCAGGATATTAATGGCAAGTACACGTAAGCCACCATTATCTTCAATGCTCATTATTGTTTGAACACATTCATATAAAATGGCATTCCCTGCAACTTTATTTGACTCAGTCTTCGTAGCCACCTAAAACAGGCAGCAAGTGTAAAAATTATCAATCTTAAATTTTAGAAGAAATGGCCACCAACAATAAGCAATAGTAGATTAAAATTCATTACCCACATAACAGATTTGGTAAACAGCAAACAAAATCTAAGAATATTGAAATGAATGATCTAACTCTTGATTACTGCAACAAGTGTTTAACACAATTTATTAAAAAACTTAGCATGGCCAGTTACTTACAATACAAGACCCCTCTTGGGCTCTCCTGATTACACATATACAAGAAAAAAACAGAGATTTTTAAAAAATCTTCAACTTTAAGCATATTCCACAAAGTAATCATACATTAGTGCAAAACCAAACTGACCAACCTTGCATTACATAAACACTTAATAAAACATCTTCTGACCAAGGCCACCCAAACACACCAACATCCAAAATCACAATTTAAATTCATTCAAATATGTTTGAACAGGGTTTACTAAAAGAAAAAATATATATAGTAAAGCCACCAAGCTTTAAGGACAGAGGTCGTGTCACTAGGAAGTTTCCCAACTCATCTCTTGCGTAAAATTTCCTCTCTTATGTCGACAATTTTCTCTTTATAACCCTACATAATATTTTTTTTTTAAAAAAGACATTGAGGTCAATCACGAGGGAAGAGATTCAAAATGATGGGACTCGAACACAGACTTTTAAAAGCTATTAACATTTAATCCCTTACCTGTTTCAGTTCTTGCTTTACTTCATGTCATACACGTTCCATGAGGGACCTCTCATTCTCTGTGGGAATAAGAGAACCGAATCCCATGCTATCAGGACCATCCAAAGCATGTCTCAAACCAGATTCCTCTTATTGCAAATCGATCAATTGAATCAACCAAGCTTCAAAACTAAAGTTACAATGAGAATAATAGCAAAAATAGTTAATACAATTGGTGAAACTGAAAATATCTCGAAGAAACTTATTAATAATAAGCAAGGATTAGTACGTTTAATCAAGGCATGGAAATGGAATAGAAGAAAGAAATTAGCGTGGTAGCGAGAAAGGAGTGAGGAACTTGGACTGAGAAGTAAATAGTGAGAGGGGATGAGAACAAATAATAATTACACAAAAATGTTTCGCATGCGTGAGTGAAAAACCACCCATGCCACTTCATTATTGTTTCCAATATCAGGTTAGTGTAGCACATCCCCCACATATCATTCCCTATCACACACATAAACAAAACTAAATTATTATTTTACTAAAAATAAAAATAATAACAAAAAAAATCTACTCAGAGTGAAGAAGAGTTTACACCGAAACATCGAGAATGATAACATCAGGTGAAAGTCCAAAAAGCTCTTGAGCCACGTCTCCTACCAGTTTGAGATTAGCATCTCCAGACTCACTGCCAGAACTGCCACCGTCGCCGGTTCCAGCGTCGCCATTTCCACCACCAGCAGGAGAAGCAAACGAAACTGCGGAGCTCGCAACGCGGCGTTCGCAGGGGCAGTCCACGAAAGGATCGAAGCGAGGACGGCAATGACACGGAGCCGAAAGAGCACGGAATACGCCAGCAGTTGCTGCTATTAAAGAAAGTAACAAGACATTTTAGGTTGAGGCAGAGCAAGGCATACACAGACGTTCTCTGCCAGAGAGAGAAAGCGACAAAGACATACACAAGGCAACAATGAGAGAGGGAAAATGAAGGGTCAGTGGAGAAGATAAGATAAGAGAGAGAGAGAAAATGAAGGGCGAGTGTGTAAAGACGTGTCTATACAAAGAGAGAGAAAAAAATGAAAAGTCAGTCTATACAAAGACGTGCTATAGAAAACCATCGTGGTCTGCTTACAAACCAAACAAAGGAGGTTTTTCTCACCGCCTTTGTAACGTGCTTATCGAGGCTGGTTTCACAATAACCATGGTTAACATGTCAAAAAGTTTGTATAAATTTCAAAAATGCCATTGCGAAATTTACTACATCACCTTTTTAATAACCGATGTAGATTTGACGATGTTAATTCTTGTTTTTGTAGTAGTGCCAAGATGATGAGGTAGATTTTGATAATCCTGAAACAAGTCTATCATGAATTCCTTTTAAAATCATTCATTTTTTCAAAAGCTTACAAAAATTATAAAAAAATTTCAAAAAACTTTCCAAAGATCATAAAAAACTTGAAAAGGCCTTTCATGATAAAGCAGTAATTTATATGGACGAGTCCAATCAAGTTTGTGATGCTTGTGAAATTCTTAAGATAAAATAGACCATGCTTTGTCTTGAGCTTTTGGAAAACTTTCAGGAGTTGAAAAACAAACTGAAAGCTTTGCAAAAAGATCTAAAAAAGCATAATGAACTTCATGACCATCAAAAGGAAGAATGGTATGATATATGGAGAGAGTGCTCACAAGCACACAAAGATTATGATGACTTTGTTAAGTAAAAAGACATTTATGTCTTAAAGATGAACCAAGACTCCTAATTATTTTGATTAGATGCAAATAAATACAAATAGTAGAAGTTGTGTCTAATATGCTATTAGATCATGATTTGTATTTGTGCGTTTGTATTTTCAGACGATGTATCCAAAACATTTAAGAAATTCATTTAATACTTTGTGTCTCAGATTCTTTCATGCAGAAAACATTCTCACAGGATCTGTCAATGTCCTATAAAGAATAAATGGAGTCTACAGTCTAAAAGACACTAATCCTCATCAAAAGACACACTCTGTTGTTGTAGATCTTATTTGATGAAAGAAGTGACTTTTCTGTTGGAGTACAAGACACACTAGCCTATTAGCATGGACTTTGCATGAAGATGAGATGCGCATTTAAAGCAAGCATTAAATGCTCCAATAGGCTCAAGACTTCAAACTATAGAATTTGAAGAAAATAGACACAGATAATCTATGTGACCTTATTCTTTCATTTTTTCTTGTAAAGCTATCTATAAATTTTTTTGTAGAGATGCTAAGCTCTCAAAACACTTTGTATACCTTGAGAGAAAAGACTAAAATTGTTTAGTGATATATTTGTCTATAAGAGGATCACATATTAAGTTAGTGTGCAATCTTCCAACAAATCTTGTTGATTTGTTTAGAGCTAGTAGAAGTTTGGTAAGACAAAAAATATTGGGTTTTAAGTCAAGCTTCGGGGTAGAGCTTGCAAGTGTAAGAACCAGAAGTGGCAGTGAACAATACTTGTAATTTTGATAAGTTAGTGAAAATTTGGTGGTTGCTTAGAACTAAATGTAGTCTTAGGTTTGAAATGAACCAGTATAATTCTTTGTGTGCTTCTTTATATTTCTTGAACAGACAAAGGGTTTTCATTTGTTTTTAGATCTTATGTCCTTTTTTTTTGCAATTTTTTTTTCTCATCATTTGATAAAGTTTGAATCAAAACCTTTCTAAGTTATTTTAGGTTTATCTGCATTAGACGATAAATGTGTTTTCAATCTTAGAAAAAATTTTAAAAACACAATTCAACCCCCCTTCTTATGTTATTTGCTTCTATGAACTTGAAATTGAAGAACGAGGTTTTAGAAGGTTAACCTCAGGATGTGGTAAAACTTCATGAGAAAATTGACTCTCTAAAGATAACATTGCCCAAATTTGTTGGAGGGACAAAAGTTCTTGATTTGATATTGATGTATTGTAGATAAAGACAAATCTGGTATGTATATAGGCAGGATGAGGAAACAATTGTTTGTTACTTTTGTGGCAAGGTTGGTTACATGACTTCAAAATGCTGGGATTTACCCATGAAGGGAAACTCATTGCATTTAGAACTAACAAGATAGGACCCAAAAAGATATGGGTACCTAAGTGTTGAATCCACATTCCTGGTTTAAATTATGACAAGCCATTCATAATTCAAATTTAAAGGATGATGGAATTAAGTGATGACTAACATTTTGCTTAAAAGTGTTTCAGTGTTTATTACTTTGAGAAGAAGAGATGTCTTTCATTTTGAGGTACTTAGAATGGTGCTCATAAAGGTTGTAACATCTCATTTTTCATAAACTAATTTAAAAAGGATTGTTATTTGTAAATAAATAGAGTTTTAGAAAAAATGATGAGGTTTTTATAATTAAATAAATAAGGAGAAATAACTTTATTAATTAAAATAATGATTTGAGAGAAAATAAAAAGGATATTTTATTTATTCATTTGATAGGGAATAAAATAGAGTTTGTTTTTATAAAATAATAAAAATAAATAACTAGAGTAAATAATAGGTTGTGAGTAGCCTAGCTATAAATAGAGAAATGTTAGGTCATTTTTCAGACTGATGATAACTTCTCAGGCTCTTCCTCTCAATTTCGTTTTCCCTTCTCTTCCTCCCAAAACCCTCTCTTTTCCCGCATACCACCAAACCTATCCCATAAAAAATGACGATCTCGGACTCATTCACTATTGGATCGCAGTGAAATTTAAGCACTAGGTTTGAAACTCATTTCCAAACTTTCTCACCATTAAGAATTACGAAAACATGTCGAAGCTGAGAGAAATATCCTTTGCATCGTAGCTTTTTCTTTTCCCGCAGAAATTCAAAATTGTCTCAGTAAAACTACGATCCTAGAATCGTTAATCGTTAAATTGTTGTGAAATTTTGATATGTGGTTTGCGCTCAATTCTGCACACCTTCACCGTTGGGATTTGCGAGATAATATTCATGGAGAGAGAAAATGGAATCGCATGAAGACAATACAAATGGAGGCTTTAATCCCTTCTCCTTCTCTCTAACGTTTGAGAATCCTCTTAAAGCAATTAGAGGAAAAACTTGAGGAATCTCAAGAAATTTTTAGAGATGCCGCTATCGCTGTTGGAACATATGTGAGCCCGCTTAGAGGTAAGGGATGAATTTATCGCAATTGGGTGTTAGAATGAACATGTGTAGGGATCCTTAGAGGATTAAATTAGGGTTTATTTTGGGATGTTTATTGAATTATAATTTTTCCTTTACGATTATAAATACAATACTGTTATGTTTTACGTACCAATTGATGTTCTGATGAGAATTGATTGATAAACTTGAGTGCTCTTGATGTTTTTATATTTTGACCTATGATTTTGATATAATTGTGTGAAATTATTTGAGGGGTTTTACTCCCCATGTTATGATAAACCTTTTGTATAAATTTTTATATTGAGATTTATGAAATGGTGATTCAAATTGTGAATATGCGATAAATTGAACCTGTGATGAATGGTGAAATACATGTGAGCTATGAATTGTGCAATCACACAATTGTAAGACCCTTTAAGGGCGGCGAGTATTTTGATGGGGTCCACTGTGGGAACCCGATGAGTTAAAATTATTTTGAAAACAATTGAGTAGTTGTGTGTATTGCATAGTTCATAGGTAAAGTGTATATGATTCATGGGGTGTGATAACATGATACTTTGTAATTATACCATCGTGATTGAGACTAAATATATGTGATAAATTGAGTATGTATTAACTCGTAATATATGTGTGCATTGAGATGTCGTGTGCATTGAGTTGTGAACTATGAATTGTACAATCACACGACTATAAGACCTTTCAAGGGCGACGAGTTAATGCTAAGACCCTTTAAGGGCGATGAGTTAATGCGCGATGAGTATTGTGATGGGAACCACTATGGGACCCGACGAGTATAATCACAAGCGCGACGAGATAAAATATTTTGATAACAATTGAGGTGTCGTGTGTTTTGTACAGTTCATAGATAGATGATGCAATCCTACCCCGCAAGGGCATTGGATAGAAGACTCCAAGTAGAATGGGCCAAAGATGCAAGAGAAGGCCCTAGGGTTCTTATGAGCCTTAGGGTAGATTTCGGGCCTATGGGCTAAGTACGAGCCCACTTATCTTTGTACATATTAGAATAAGGTTTCATTAATTTTGAGTCTTGTATTTTGGGCTCCATAATGTAGGTAGGGTACCCTAGAAATATAGGATTTTTCAGCCCTTGTATTTTAGGGCACCTAGACTAGTTTTTGTATTAGGGGTAGTTTTGTAATTTCATATGCACTAAGTGGATACTTGATGTGTGTGGTTGGAAATAAATTTAATTGAATTGGTAGAAGCCCAATCCAATTAAATTTTAGAGGGGGAGGTGAGCATTTGCTTACTACACCCCATTGCCACATCATATAGTCACACTTTGTGCATATCCTTCATGCTTTTCATGCCTCATGACACCTAAGCACACTTAGTGGAGAATCTTAGAATTGATCTTGGATTAGTGGGCTGAACCATAACTAAAATTCACTAATCATAATTAGTGAAATTTTGGCTCCAAAGTTTGGCTCCACAAATTCAATTTCAAATTCAAGTGAAATTTGAATTTCCCTCCAATTTTGTGTGACACTTAGGCTATAAATAGAGGTCATGTGTGTGCATTTTTTTGAACTTTGATCATTTGAATATTAACTTCAGATTTCAGAGCTTTTTTTGAGCACAAAATTTCGTGCTCTTCTCTCCCTCTCCCTTCATTCATCTCCTTCTTCCTCCAAGCTCTTATCCATGGCCTCCTATGGTGGTGAGCTTCTTCTAGACTCATCTTCTCCTTGAAGTGGCGTCTCCTCTCTCTCTTCCTTCTCCATTACGCTGCCATTTATCTTCCAAGAAGCAAAGGAATCCATTGATGAAGAAGATCCTAGGCCTACAAGCTCCAATGGAGCTTGCATCATGTGGTATCAAGAGCATCTTCATCTAGGTGATGTTCTTTTGCTTCCTCTATCTTTTTGTTCGGTGAATTCTCTTTAATTCCTTGTTCTTCATCTTATTCTCCATGTATATCCTCCATTGTCTTGTGGTTTGGTGCTGTTTAGAGTAGATTCAAAAAAAATAAACCGATTAAATCTTAGATCTACACTTGTTCTTGCATTTCTATGGTTCAAATTTTGTAGATCTACTCTTGAATCTTGTTTTTGTGTTGATTTTAGGTTCTATCAATTTTCATTCATAATATTCTTGTGCTGAACCTTTAGATCTAAATTTTGTTCCAAAATATTGATTAAAAAAAACACAAAAATCTAAGTGTAAATCACTTAATCCATGTTGTCTTAGAGTCATGTTTAGTCATAGTAATTGTCACATTATGTTCTAAGTTTGTGTTGAATTTTATTTTGTTGATTGAATTCTAGATACATTTGTTCATGTATTCTTGTCATTCTTAGCCTATCTTTTGAATTTTGAGTCTAATTCATGCATGTTATTTAGTTCATAACATGTTCTACATCAATTCCTAGAAGTAGTCTTGTTCTTGAACTCTTTTTTGTTTTCTTAGATTCCTACATGATGCCTATGATGAAGTTGAGTTGTGGTGCTGAGTTGTGGCTGGATTTGTGAATCAAATAAGTCTTAAGCTCTCTTGAATTGTGTTATTCAAGATAATTGAGCATAAGCAAACACAAATTGTAACTATCCAAGCCTTAAGCAACATAAACACTACTCTTGATTTCTAGGTTGAAATCGCTGGTGCTGGCAGCTTGAACATACAAACTTGTATAAATTACTGGGAATTGGTCACTAAGTTTTTTGAGCTGAAACTTTTACTGAATTTTCTAGACATCTGGAAAAAAATTATAAAAAAAGAACCAAGCGATTTGGATTAAAGGAAAAAATAAGAAAAATATCACAAGTTGGCAGAAAAATCAGTGTCCAGAAAAAAAAAAAAGGAAAAGTGAAAGGAAAATGTGCTTGTTGTTTTGGCTCAAAATTTGTTCTATAATTGGTGCCTATTTTATACCAATCCTAGTTCTGAAATTTCAATTGAAAATTATTGTGAAAACAAGTGCCAAAACTAGAGGTTTCTTGAGTCTTTTTTTTTTAGAGTTTTTCTACTCTACTCTAGAGCCATTCTAGATTTCTCTTTGAGTCCTAGCTTGCTTTTTTGTGCTTTTCATTGCTTTAATTGTTGAATAATCCTTGGAAATTTGTCTTGTTAAAACTCTATTGGTTTAGCTTTCATTTCATTTTTTTTGGTCTTTGGTTATTGCTTGTCTCTTTGTTTCCTTGCTTGTGAGTTGCCATATAGGGAATTGGAAAGGAGGATTGGTGCCATATCTTGAAGAATTTGAGTCAAGAAGCAAGGGGCCAACCACCTTAAGAGCTATTGGACTAAGAAGCACTCCAAATTGAGTGAAACACTAAAGAGAGAATAGCCACCACAATTGAGGACTTTTTTTTTCTTTGTAATTTTGTAATTGGCAATTTGCTTTGCTTTCAAATTTTGTAACAAAAAGGCCTTTCATTGGAAGTAAGTTGGGAGCCTTCGCTAGGTCACCCTACTTCCATTTATGTGTAATAATTTTAGGCAATTTTCCCTTAGGATAGTGAGTGCTTTGTTGGGAACCTTAAATGAGGTCATCCAAACACTCTTAGGATCCGCCTAGTTTGCTTTTCTTGCTTACTTTCATAGCTTATTTCTTTTACCCTCCATTGTCAAACCGCCTAGATAGCTTGCCTTTTACCAATTAGTTTTTACCTTATCTTTCACACCTCTTTTAGTGTTTATTTTGGCTAGTTTCAACCATAGTTTCTTTAACCTTTTGTTTTCAAACCCCCAACAAGAAAGAACCATAACTTAGGAACCAACATGAGTCTTCATTCTTCATCTAGTGTTAATGGTGAGGGTTCCACTCCTAAGGACCCCTTGTATAAGATATTAGATGAGTTGAGATCCCTTAAGTTGTGGAAAGAAAAACAAGATAGAAAAGAAAAAGGTAAAAAAAAAGAGTGGAAGAAATAAGTCAAGATGAAAGTGAGAAAATAAGAGAGGAAGAAAGAAGAAAAATAATGAAAGAAATGAAAAGAGAAAAACATGCCTCCTATAGTAGTCATAACTCTTGCAAGAGCCTAAGTGAAGAACTTCGTGACTATTATGAAGGAAGACATAGGTCACATCTTAGACCTCACTCCCATAGGAGAGAAAATGAAAGAAAGCCTCAAGAGGTTAACATTAAACTCCCATACTTCCATGGGAAGGACAATGTAGAGGCTAATTTAGATTGGGAAATAAGGGTAGAGCAACAACTTAAAAGGAAGTCTACTTCAAAATCTTATGGCTCTCACTCTTATCCAAAGAAAGACCAAGGTCAAGGAATCTTAGGGGTGAGACCTTCTAAGCCCAAAGATGATAAGGGGAAGACAATAGAAAAGCAACCCCTTAAGGCTAGTATGCAAGAGAAGACTAGCTCCATGAAGTGCTTTAAATGTCTTGGAAGAGGACACATTACTTCTCAATGCCCCACCAAGAAAACCATGATTATGAGGGGCCAAGACATTTATAGTAGCCAAGATGAGGCTACTACTTCACCTTCCTCTAGTAAAAGTGAAGAAGCAAAATGGGAAGAATCTAGTGAAGAGATCTACCCCCAAGAAGAAGGACAACCTTTAATGGTTAAGGAGGAGTGTAAGGAGGTAAGTGTCTCCTCCAAGAGGTTAGCTAAGAAGGAAAGACATTTTGAAATAAAGAAAAATATTAAAGAAATTTCCCTTCTTAGACAACCTCCACATTTTCTCCTTTGTAAAAAGACACTTGTTAGCATTGCCACATCTCTTAGGCTTGAGTTTATTCCTCAAGTAAAGGAGTTGTTGGATGAGGGTTTGGTTCGCAAGAGCTTAAATCCTTGTGCTTTGTTGGTGCCCAAAATAGGTATTATTTGGCACCAAATCCCTAAAATAGGTGGTATGATGAATGCTTTGGGTGGTGCAACACTCATTTGTAAAATCACTCGTGCACCCAACATCTTCATGATTTGTGTACATAGGGACTCATTAGGTAGGTTTGTTCTTATTTTTAGTTTCAATACAAACTTAGGTACTCATATGGGAAACCTTAGGTTTGTCATACTTTTTGGTAGGAATAATCAACATGAAAATACAGAAAAAGGTATGTTCTATTGCTTTACTTTTCTTAATTTTTTAAATTGTGATCAAGGGGTTCCCATGAACCCTAAGAGAATAAAAGTCATTCCTGAGTGGCCCGCTCCACTAAGTGTAAGAAAAATTTGGGGCTTCCATGACTTAACAAAATTTTACAAAAGCTTTGTCCCATATTTTTCTATACTTGTAGCACCACTCATTGAGTTGGTGAGGAACTATGTTCCTTCATGGGAAGATGCCCAGGAAATGAGTTTTCAGACCTTACCTTACTTCAACATACTAAACACCACTAATACATATGTTTTTGTTCTTTTTACAGGTGTTGAGGAAAAAGGCCCAGAGTTTCAAGAACCTCGGGATTTGAGGTCAAATCCTTTTCAAGGGGGAGGGAATGATGCAATCCTACCCCGCAAGGGCATTGGATAGAAGACTCCAAGTAGAATGGGCCAAAGATGCAAGAGAAGGCCCTAGGGTTCTTATGAGCCTTATGGTAGATTTCGGGCCCATGGGCTAAGTACGAGCCCACTTATCTTTGTACATATTAGAATAAGGTTTCATTAATTTTGGGTCTTGTATTTTGGGCTCCATAATGTAGGTAGGGTACCCTAGAAATATAGGATTTTTCAGCCCTTGTATTTTAGGGCACCTAGACTAGTTTTTGTATTAGGGGTAGTTTTGTAATTTCACATGCACTAAGTGGATATTTGATGTGTGTGGTTGGAAATAAATTTAATTGAATTGGTAGAAGCCTAATACAATTAAATTTTAGAGGGGGAGGTGAGCATTTGCTTATTACACCCCATTGCCACATCATATAGTCACACTTTGTGCATGTCCTTCATGCTTTTCGTGCCTCATGACACCTAAGTACACTTAGTGGAGAATCTTAGAATTGATCTTGGATTAGTGGGCTGAACCATAACTAAAATTCACTAATCATAATTAGTGAAATTTTGGCTCCAAAGTTTGTCTCCACAAATTCAATTTCAAATTCAAGTGAAATTTGAATTTCCCTCCAATTTTGTGTGACACTTAGGCTATAAATAGAGGTCATGTGTGTGCATTTTTTTGAACTTGGATCATTTGAATATTAACTTCAAATTTCAGAGCTCTTTTTGAGCACAAAATTTCGTGCTCTTCTCTCCCTCTCCCTTCATTCATCTCCTTCTTCCTCCAAGCTCTTATCCATGGCCTCCTATGGTGGTGAGCTTCTTCTAGACTCATCTTCTCCTTGAAGTGGCGTCTCCTCTCTCTCTTCCTTCTCCATTCCACTGCCATTTATCTTCCAAGAAGCAAAGGAATCCATTTATGAAGAAGATCCTAGGCCTACAAGCTCCAATGGAGCTTGCATCAATAGAGTCTGTGTGCTAAAATATTTTATGGGTTGGACTTGAATCAGGAGGAAGAGGCCCTGATAGACTCTTCAGAGTGTAGGCCTTGGGGGGTAAATACACTCAATTTGAGTACTCCTTTAAGCTTACGTTGATCCCATATGATTGGAGTATTCTTGCAAAACAGTGTGACCCTAACTGGTCTCTTTATGATTTTACCTAGTGAGAGTGACTTGACTTGCTAGTGTGTGGTTTGTCTTGTCATGTACTCCTAGGCGCCCGACGAGGTTTTTCATTGACATGGTACCACATTGCATATAGGATTGAGTATTAGTGTATATGTTGCATAACACTTGTGTATTGATCGATATTGATTGACTTGGTGATATTGTGTTTTGATCCTTGAGTACGTGAATGTTGTGAAAATGAATGAGACATGTTGTGTTGTGATGTGATGTTGGGCGACAAAGTGGTGAAATGACGTGAGCTATGTTTAAGTAAGTTTTATTTTGTTTATATGATATTTATACCTACATGATGTCTTGTTTCTCTCCATTAGTTAGGAATGTGATAACTCACTCCCTAGGTGCTATTTGTGTTTGGATCCTATGATGATCTCGAACCTTGTGTTCGTGGGAGCAGATGAATAGGTGGATGACTATGAAGAATCTCATGCTAGAGGACATGGGAACACAATGCTATGATAGGATGTGACATTAGGGTATAAGTTTCTATATTAATTACATGAAGTCTCAGACGACCTTGTTTTGAGCCGAGATGATTTATTATTTATTTGGACAAGTTTTATTATGATGTTAGAAAAGTGAATGTGAGCCTTTTACCCTTTTGAAAGGCTTGTATTTAAATGTGTTTTAAAACTTTTAATTAAATTTGATTTCTTATTTCTTTTATTATTAGTACATATATGTGTGGGGTAGAGGGTGTCACAAAGGTTCTGAAAACTGATGTTAAAGTTGAGAGCTTAGAATAATTATTGAAGCCCATCAAAATGATAAAGTTTGCTTCACTCTGAGTACTTAGTTCTTGGAAAAGTATTGAACAACAAGTCTTTACAAGGAAGGATCATCTAAGGCTACATGAAGAACATCATAGTTCAGAGTGAAGCTATGCAGAGTCAAAATCAAAATGATGAAGATCAAGACACTGAGTTTTCTGAATATCAAAATAGTTCAGAAAAACTTAGAATGTGTCACTTAAACAATATGAACAAACTAAAGTTTCATAGATCTTCACTTTCCATATGCTGACATAATCATTGAGGGCACATCAAAATGTGAAAGCTATCTGCATAAGAAGATGCAAGTTTGTTGAAAGCTAATTCTATCCATGAAAAACACTGATAGAAGCATCAGATTGAAGGATTGAAGAAAATTTCTCAGTCTAACCTTAGACATAACACTAACACACTAGCAAATATATGTCTACTAGTCCTTTCTGAAGTAATATGTTTAAAGTTGTGAATAACTGTTAAAAATGATGAAGTCAAACTAAATCAAAGGAATTCATCAAGCATGAGTTCATTCAAGTAAACATCAGAATGACTATTCTAATATGGTTCTCTAGAATGACCATAAAAAGGATCTTTAGAATGCTTCCTTAGAATGGAGCCTTATAATGGTTTTGACAGTTGTTACACCATTACAACTGGAAAGTGATCCTACTTATTCCAAAAGTATGACAGTTGTGTGGAGCCCACTCTAATGGTTTGTTTGGAAGTTTTTTAGAGTATTTTCAAAGGCTATGAAGAACCAAGTTGAAGCACTCTTTTTCTGAGAGTGACCCAGCTTTGTATTGAGTTCTACAACTTGTAATAACCTTAATTAGAAGTTTGAAACTACATTCTTGAGTGGAATCTCTCTTGTGAAGAGAAAAATCTGTTATCTGTGTAGAAAAATCATAAACCCATTTTTTGTAAAGGTCAAAAGTGTCTGGCAAAAAGGAAATCTAGCGGTGTAGCTGGTCTAGTAGAGGCTAGTTCTAAAGTTCAGTGAGGAACTGATGAGGCTGTGAAATTCAATCCTGCTCTAGTTGTGAACTGGTTGTGTTAGTGGAAATCTCATCTTGAAGGGCGAGGACTGGATGTAGCCCAAAGTTAGAGGTGAACCAATATAAAAATATATGTGCACTCTTCTTCTCTATCTCTTTATTTATTTTTACACAAGTCTAAAATCTATTTTTAATTAAGAACACTAAATCAGTTATTCTACATCTTAACTAACATATAAATCAAGTTTTAATTAAAAGGTTTTTATTGTATACTCATCTTTAAAATCAAGTTTTAATTAAAAGGTTTTTATTGAATACTCAATATGAACAACATGAAAAATTAAGCTTGATGCTTGGAGAAAAGCTTCAAGATATTTGTCTTTTATATGCCTAACTCCCTTGAGTGGCATTTGTAGTTGTTGTTATATTGAATGTTGCATCTTAGTCCATATCATATCTTTTGTGCGTCATGCATCATCATGAGTAAGTGAGAAGAAAATATCTAAGTTAGAAAAGTTTCTTCATAAGGCAAAGCTCTGTATTTTAATTGATTACAACCTTATCGTAATCGATTACACAAGTTTTCTGAAGCTTGTAGAGTTATGTCTCATATCGGTTTAATCGATTACAACCTTCTCGTAATCAATTATGCAATTATTTTCGAGACAATGATTGATTTATTCAGGAGTCTCTGCTTTAACCGATTACCATGTGATATAATTGATTACTTCTCTTTCTATAAGTTGTTTAGAAGTGAATAAGAACACTTTAATTGTTTACTTTGCGTATCTAATTGATTACATTGTTCTTGAGTTGTTTCCAAGTTTTGGGAAGAACACTTTAATCGATAAAAAAGATAATCTAATTGATTATTTCATTGAATTTAATCAATTACCTTGTAGATTTAATCGATTACAGGCGGTTATAACCATTTTCTCTATAAATAACCAACTTGTGTTCTCTTGTAAACATATCTCAATCTCTCAAAATCTAGAAAATAACACAATAAGCCTCTGAATGAGGTAAGATCATGTGTTGTTATTAGTTAAAGAAAGAAGATAAGAAAATTTCTTAGAAGAAGTAACTCACCTTTAAATTTTTTGATTATGAATATATTTTGTGATAAGTGAGTTGTGTCACTTTCTTGAGTTCAAAAGAACGCCTCTTCAGTCAAGCAAGGTTTTGTGGAAAGGATTGATCAGGTTGTGTCTATCTTTACTCTTGGTTTTCGTGTATGGTTTTACACATCTTTTTGTTTGTGCATGAATCACTTAGGGCATGCTAGAATAGGTGATTCTAGTTTGGGCTAAGAGTAGGGTTCTCTTAGGCTCTTATTCATAAAGGACCCTAGTGTTGGGTGCTTAAGTCTCTTTATCCGGGGTGGAAACTATAGATTGGTTGTGATTGCTTGTAAGGATTCTTTATGCATAGTGGAAATCTAATTCTAATTTTGGATTAGATAACTAGATTAGCTTCTCTAGTTATAGAGAGTGAACCAGTATAAAAAGGTTGTGTATCTCTTCTCTCGATCTGATCTTTATCTCTCGTTCAAGTATTAATCATTTTTTCAAAAAGGTCACTACTACAACAAGTAGATTTAAAATTACAATATTAACATCGATTTTTGACAAAACCTAAAGATCTGATGTTAAGATAAACGTGGTGGCATAATTGTAAATAATGTGTATTCTTTAACATCAGTTTTCTGAAAACCCGATGTTAATGAACTGACATTAACATCGGTTCTTGGAAAACCAATGTTAACATTAATTCGTTAACAACAAGTAGATTTAAAATTACAATATTAACATCGATTTTTGACAAAACCTAAAGATCTGATGTTAACGTATTATAAGTTAACATCGGTTTCTTCCAGAAAACCGATGTTAATGTTAACATCATTTGGTTAACATCAGTTTTGTATTGAAAATCGATGTTGGACTTACATTTTAAAATATCAGAACGCGAGCCCTATTTTGCTCACACTCTCTTCTTCTCCATCTAAGCTTCCTCTTCTTCGCGACTGTATCTGTTTGTATCTGCAACCTTATCGAGATAGTGACACCTCGCCACCTTACCTAGGTACGTTTTGCAACTCTTTCTTCTCTTTAACATGTTGTATTGAATACCATGGGTGAGTTTGGGGAACTCATGCTCACTGTAAGGATCTTTGTTTGTTTTTACTGCAAGGATTTGGTTTATGGAACTCGTGCTCACTATAAGGTCAGTTTGGGGTGCTCACTTTTCAGTTCGTTTGGGGTGCTCACTCGTGCTTACTGTTCGGCTTCCGGCAAGTGCACCGGATCGCACAGGTAGTATAAAACAGTAAGAATCGAGTATCGAACACTCGGGGAACTTGTGTTATTTGGTAAGCTATTTCAGCAAATAGGCATCTAGTGTGTAAAAGTAAGTGTGAATATGAACAAGTGTATAAACTATCTGTGCAAAAAGAAAGAAAATCACGCGAAAGAAATGATGTGTAAAAACAAGTAAAGAACATGTTGGTCTTCCTAATAGGTGCCTGATGCTAAAAAAATATTCTCTATCTAACAATACTTATGTGTTCTTATGGTGTCTCCTGAGATACTAAACCTCGATTCCTCATGATAGTTTATCCTAATCTTGATCAAGCATCGTTCGTAGATTCCTCTTGTAAGACTAAACTCAACCAGGACCTCATTAAGACACACATACTCAACTAACTTATCGCACCCCGATTCCTCGTGAAAGCATGAAAACTCAGCCCTGCACTATCAAGGACTTTAGAGTCAGACCAGTTTCCACTGTTGAATGACCCTAAAAAAGCATGCATCTGCGTGATCAAGGTAAAGGCATACTAGAATGGAAAGCATATAGCACAAAGAACACACAAAACATCATTAAATAGATAGAAAAATATTTACATTAGGTACCTACAGGGAAGATTCAACAGAGGATTTAGCTTTCCATACCAGGAAGCCTTCTTAACAACAAAGAGAAGAACAAGATGAAAGATTGCAAAAATACAAGTGGTGAGGATGTCTTCTTCACCTCTAGGATCTCACAATCACTCACAAACTCATCTCAAGCTCTCAAACCGGCTCCTGCTTCAAGCTCTGGTCTCTATAGATCTTCACACAGCAAAATCTCTCAAAACTCTCTAGAACTTGGACCTTTCTCTCTCTAGAAACTCTAGACATGCAAAGCTCTGAATCCCTGTCCAAACTCTCTTCACAAAATCTGGTTTCAGGCTTAAATAGGTGGCCTTGTTTGTGCTCGTGCGCTTAGCGCACATATAGACCGCTTAGCGCACGTTAGTGATTTTTGGCTTAGTGCGCCTTTCTCGCTTAGCGGATGAACTGAAGCGGTGCGCTTAGAGAGATGAAGCGGTGCGCTTAGCGAACCTGTACAACTCATCTTATTTTGGATTCATCCTCGCGCTTAGCCCAAGAGTGTTACGCTTAGCGGATACTCGCTAAGCCAGCAGATTGGCTTAGTGAGAAGGTGAAAACAGCCTTTTCCAAAGCTTGCCTAATTAACTTGAAATTGAGAGAAAATGATTATTAAACACACAAAATGAAAATACGAAGTATTTATTACCTATACTTAACAGAAAATACTTATAACATTACAAAATAACCATAAATTGGGAGAGTTTGATACAATTTATACAAGTTTTATACACAAAAATTAGTCATTTTCACCGACTAACAACTCACCCAAATTTACAGTTTTGCTTGTCCTCAAGCAAAAAGAGAACAACTCACTTGTCCTCAAGTGACAATGACATACAGTGACTATGTACAAAGGTGTATGCTACAAAGTTACTGATTGCATGATAAGAGAATGGAGTAAAATGCCCTCATCACTTGTCTTTCATAAGGTATGCAGTTATCCAAAGAGAAGAATGAAATGTAACCTGAACAGATAGATGAAGTTAGGCATAAGACAGATATCAAGGAAAGTAGCTTAAACTACAGTCTCACGGCTACTATTTCACTCAAGCACAAGTGTTTAAGCTATTCATTAATAACAACTAGCAAGAGGTCCAATCTTTGAATTTCATCTGATGCCATAAAGTCAGAAATGTATAAACAGAATCAGAAGGACTTTCTCAGGTTTGTAGTGAGGCTTGGCTACAAAAAATTCATTGGTTTTTCTAGGATTCAAAGGCTTAGATTCTAAGAGAGCATAAATCCTTGACTTATCCCAATGGTCTTGTATTATACAAGTAGTTTTCTCACTATCTTTTCCTCTTAAGTTTCTTTTGACCTTATTGTAACAACACAATTTATTCTTTTTTTTTAACATACAACTTATTTGTTGTGTGTGCTGAGGCTTAACCTTTTTCTTTTCATTCTAATTGACTTCCCTCCCCTAAATTTAGAGTAAATTTGCCTTGAACCATATGCTCTCCTAAAATCTAAACAAGGTATCAGGAGATAATTATTTAAGTTTAGGGTTCAAATCTTTGACGATATCATTCAGCTCAAAAAGGGAGCAAAGGATGCAATTATCATTCAAGGCAAGTTGTTTGGTCAAAAGATCTTGTGTATGTACAATCATGGCCTTCATCATGTCCTCATTTATACATTTCATTCTAAAATTCAGAGATTTATGCAAAGATTATCACTCACAGCTAGTCGTTCACTCACAGAGTAAGGTCACACTCTCACCGATTTTGGTTCAAGCTTTTCTTTCTCAATCAATCTGTCTACTGACTAACAATTCTAATTGCAAGTTCACATTCTTGTTCTTTCTTTGTCTAACATACACATTTGCTTAAACTCATGAAAGGAAACACAAACTCCATCACAATCATGCACTCAATTCAAAATGACAACATACAACCATTTTTCACAAAAAGATAAAAGTGCTTCACTGCCATGTCATAAAAAATAAGTCAAACTGTTCAAAATGCTTCAGGATGAGCAAACTAATTACCCATAAATAAAACTAGCAGTATATGTAGACATAAAGGAAATACTGTACAAAAACCAAAATTATAATAATAATAAATCAAAATGAAAAAAGTATCATTAGGAATCAAAATTCCTGTGATTGGTCCTGTGTGTCCTGTGTTTGACCATCCTCCTCATCTGTCAGCTGAAACACTGGAGTAGTGGGAGGAGAAGTGTCCACAACTAGGAGTGGTGTAGTTGGGTCCTTTAGCATTTGTAGAAGAGGAGTGGAGGGGTCTGCTGCAGGTTGAGGTGAGGGTAAGTTTACCACTGGTGCAGAAGGCTCTGAAGTAGCCTCAAGGGATTTCTCAGGAGTGGTAGTAGCTTGATGTGCCATCATTTTCTTCTATTTTCTAAACCCTTTTTGCACCATTTTAATTATTGATTGGTCTTAATTGTCAATTAATCAGGCAGTTTTATTATTTGGGCTCATTTAGCTAATTTGATGTTTTTAATCTAATTTCAGGAATTAATGAAACATTGGGCTTAATCCGGATTTTGGTTATGGAATTGAAGAGGGCAAATTAAGCAGCGCTTACCTTAGTTAATTTCTAATTAGGAAATTTCGCAATTTTATGTTGTTCAGTGTTTATTTCGTTTGGGCCAGAGTATTGTAATAGGGCCTAGTGACTTTGAGTGACTCTTTTTAAATAGCTGCCTTGGGATTCGTGCAAGGCATTCTATTCTGTTATGCTATTCGTTATTCAGAGCTTTTGTTTTAGGGTTTTCGTTTTTCTGTTTTGATGCTTCTGAGTTCGTAATGCAATTTTACGTTTTCTGCTTCTAATTACAATTTCGTTCTTGCTTCTTCTTCTACTCTCATTTACGTTTCTGTTCCATTTTACATTTCTGTTCGTTTACGTTTCTGTTCCATTTTACATTTCTGTTCGTTTACGTTTCCGTTCATTTACGTTTCTGCTTCATGTTTCAATTGCGTTTTCTGTTTGAATCCATGGAAGGCTAGATTTTCTGGTGTTGTTTCCTTTTGAGGACGAAGCCCAACTCTCTTTGAGGTTTCGCTTGTAATGTGGTTTCCTGGCAGTTCTCCCTTCACCAGTATCCCAAATTCGTGAATATTAATCAGTGCACGCTTCGTGTTCGATTAATTGCCTCTGGGCCTAACTTGCGTTCATGCTTAATGGACGAAGGGCTAACTGGTGTATGTGGTGCCTAATCACGTATTGACAACCCTAAGTTGATTTTCGCTGAGTAAATTGAAACAGGGTTGGATTAAGTGGTTGACTGTTAGGGACGAATTCTCCATAACCCAGGATAAGAGAATGGCTTCTGAATCAAAGGAAACAACCCGTTTTTAATATTAGTAATTTCGTATTCCAGTTTACTTGTTCTGCTCTTTAATCACAAAACAAACAACCCCCCCCCAATCGTTACTATTACTGCAAGTATATTATGAACATTTGGTTTGTCACTGCTCGTTGGGAAACGACCTAGGATCACTTCCTAGTTACTGCATTTTCATGTTTATTTGATTCGGGTACGGCCTCGATCATAGCTATCTGTCTCACCTGTGTCTCCTCTACCTCTTATCTTATATCAAATGGCTCTAGGATGGTGGCCTCAGATGACTCATCCTCCATATGCTGAGGTACCTGGGCTGTGGGACCTTTGTCTTCCTTATAAAGAGAAGGTTGGGTTCCGGGTCAGGCTACCATCTCATTAAACTGCTCTACTATAGGAATAGAGTCTGGAGGTGCCATCATCTGTAAACTCTGTAGTAAAATGATCTGTCCCTGATGAATGCTTTGGAGCATGGCTTCAAAGCGCTGAGAATTTGTCTGAGTTGGGACAAAAGGGGCTGTTGAAGTGGATGTTGGAGTAGGAGCTGCAGAAGTAGAAGGAAGCTCAACTAGCCTTGCCCTCGCCCTCCTAGCCCCTCGGATAGAGATTGTTAGATCCTCGGGGTTCCAACAGTTCTTCCTGATGTAGGCCAGGTTAATGACCGGGCTCAAGCACTTGAAGGTAAGGCTGTTAGAGACAACCACTCTGGCTCTACATAATATGGTGATTAAAGCAGGGAACCCAAGTCTAGAGGTGTTAGACTGGGCTATAGAGGTCATCTGGCCAGAGATCAATGCTCCTATGTTCATATCCAAGTGAGAGACTAAGCCAAAGATCAGCCTAACTCTGTCCATTATCAAATCAGAGGTATGTGATGTGGGGGCCAAGTTGGAGTATGAGAGGACACTCCACACCTGAGCTAGTGTAGTCAAATCCTTCCTGAGAATCTTCCCAGGTTGGCCCTCAGAGTTCAAAATGAACCCTCGGCCAGGTATGCATAAGGCAGCCTCTATCTCTCTGAAGTCTGTAGGCAACCTACAGTATCTGGAGTAGGCGGGTACAGTCTCTCCCTGAGCTAATACCACAGGTGTCTCCAGGAATGTGTTGAGACTGTCAGCATCAATTTTCACCAAATGACCTTTGACTCTGGACTGCTTTGGTGGACGGTCCTCAGAACTGTATAAATTTGCATAGAACTCTTTCACCAAAGCCAGGTCTATGCTCCCATCGGCTAAATCGGTGAGGCATTTATGGAAATTACACCTCTCCAGCTCGACCTTAAAGGCATCTAGCTCAGTGTGATATAGCTCCACTTTCCTCTCAGGTAAAATGTTTCTTCCCAGAACATTATCAGTGCATCTGGTCCAAGCATCTAATGAAGAGAATCTCCTTGTGTCATACTGAGATGTGGGCCTTGTACCAATGCTCTTTCTCTTTCTAGAAGCCATCTGTAGACAGAGGAACCAAACAATTAATTAGGACACAGTTATTCAAATTTAAAAAATAAAACTGAAAAATAAAACTAAAAAAGACACTGGCCGCTTAGCGAGACATGGTCCGCTTAGCTGGCCTTTGTATAAAAAACACTACCGCTTAGCGACATGTGGAACTGCTTAGCGGAAGTTGCAGAACTTTTAGATTTTGCAGAATTGGCTTAGCGGGAAAGCGCCCGCTAAGCTGAACATGTGCCACAACGATTTGCGCTAAGCTCCTTAAAGGCTGCACTTAGCGGCACCAACTCTTCAAAAATTCTACTAAGTGTTGGGAGCGTAGCGAGCGGAGCTCGCTTAGCTCAGAGGATGCCGCAACCAATCGTGCTTGGCCCAGGAAAGCTCGTCTTAGCGCGCGACCATCAACAAAAAAAAATTGATTTAAGTTACCTGGGCTTAGCGATTTAGCCTCGCTTAGCCACAGGTAGTTCAGCAAGAGGATGAGTGTTCATCCGCAAAAGATGAACTTGCTTAGCGCGGTAAGGGCGCTTAGCGAGTTCTTCAGATAATGCTTACATACAATGAGTATTGATGAACTCGCTTAGCGCAACATGCTTGCTTAGTGAGTTCATCGCGTTTTCCAGAAAACATAGAAAATGCAGCTCATTTTCTTGCACTTTTCAAGCCTCTAAAAGGCATATCAGACATGCAACGTGTGCCTCATACTTAATTCAGTATACAAGCGTATATAGCCCTAATCTTAAACTAAATCTAACAAAACATAAAAACCCTAAAAATCTGAAGCTACAGTTGAAGTCTTCTACCCTAAAGTTAAGACAAGAAAAAGAGAAAAAGAATCATGGAAGTTACTTGGATGGTGTATGGTTGATGCTTCAAAGTTGAAAATGCACAAAGAAAGCACAGATGGAAAATGTGCAAATTTTTGGAGAGAGAGAATGTAGAGACGAGGTTTCCATAATCTGGCAAATGTGAGTGTAACTACTGTTACACTCACTAAAACAGTTTTTCGATACTTTCACTTAGCGGACCGCTGCGCTAAGCAAGCAAGAGAGACATTTGGTTTCTCAACAAGGCTCGCTTAGCGGACCCATGCGCTTAGCCAACGTTTCAAATTCAAAATCAGTTTTTTTTTTGGATAGAAACTCGGCTTAGCACGAGGGTACATCCGCTTAGCGAGGTCTGCAGATTAGAAAAGCTACAACTCTCGCTAAGCAAGGTGCTGACCACCTTAGCTAAAATGATGCATCTTAAGTACAGAGGAGCATGCGCTTAGCTGATAGGGACTTTCTTAGCGCTCATATTGCCGCAATGAATCTCGCTTAGCCACCATGACTGGCAGTTAGCGTCATGGACCTCAATTATGACCATAAGGAATTACGTTTGGCAACAATAGGTCATGCTTAGCCATGGATAAGTTGTCGCTTAGCGATCAGGCTGAAGCTTAGCTAAATTCAGATCGAGTTTAAGTTAGCTTAGCTTAACCTTGGCCAGCTTAGCAGACCAAATCAACCTCAGATGCAAAGCTTAGCGCATGAAAAGAGATGCTCTTAGTGCGAGGCTTGCGCTTAGCGAAAGGACTGTTTTTCAGAAAATATTTTTCTAAGTTATTTTCACTCCTTTTTCCAAGAAATTGAAACCCTTATGTTAAACATCCAAAGATTGGCAGATATACTACTATGTACAGACTATATAGCATGTTTTAGATGATTTAATTGCATGAAAAAAAACAAAGATAACAGAATTTAAAACTGGGTTGCCTCCCAGGAAACGCTTCTTTAACGTCATTAGCTTGACGCTTTTACCTCACTGGGTGATCTTATGTTTTGGTTCCTACTTTCAGAACCTCTTGACCTCCTTCCATTACCTGTAAGCAAACATTGTGTTCTGGAGCAAGCTTGTCTTGAACAAACAAATCAAAATCAATTTTCTAATCTTCAAAACCTAGCTCCAACTTCCTCTTCCCCATGTCAACTATGCAGCTTGCGGTCAACATGAGTGGCCTTCCCAATATTGCAGGGATGTCAGTATCTTCAGAGATATCCATTACCACAAAGTCTGTCGGGAAGATAAAATGTTGTACTCTGACCAAAACATCTTCAATTACTCCATATGGCCTGGTAATGGAGCGGTCAACTAATTGTAAAGTCATTCGAGTGGGCATTATTTCCAACTCTCCCAATCATCTGCACATGGAGAGTGGCATCAAATTGATACTAGCTCCCAAGTCAATAAGAGCTTTTCCCACATTGACTTCTCCAATTGAACAAGGAATAGTTACACTCCCAGGATCTTTATGCTTGGGTGGAAGGATCTTCTGGATCACAACACTGCAATTTCCTTCCACTATGATGTTTTCCTGATGAATATATTTATGCTTCCTTGTTAACATATCTTTCAAAAATTTAGAGTAGAGTGGCATCTGCTGCAAAGCTTCTCCGAAAGGCATGGTTATTTCTAGTTTCCTAAAAATGTATAAAAATCTCGCAAGATGACTATCTTTTTCTTTCTTGGAAGGTACCACAGGATACGGTACTTCCACACCTTCATCCACATCTTTTTCACTCCTACTCTTCTTTGCATTCTTATTATTTTTTTCTTCTTTTTCATTTTCTATTTCTTTTTCTTTTTCTTGGTCATTCAAGAAAAAGAGTTTGATGTTATTAGAGAACAAGAGTTTGATAATATTAAAGGTGAGAATTTTGTATTTGAGAATAATAAAGTAAATGAAGGTATGATGAATGTTATAAAGACAAAAACCTAAAATAATGACTTACATTTTGGTCTAATTTTTTTAACTTGCTAACTCGTTGACTCGGTGGTAAACTCGAGAGTCTATCGAGTTTACTTAGAGTTTATAGTGTTTGTCCAGAGTCTACTAAAAAAAGAGTTTACTCAAGAGTCAACTCGCAGAGGATAAGTAGACTTGTAAACTCATAAGAGTTAGCGAGTTAACTCGAGAGTTTGATAACCATGGGTGCTACAAGTATAGGAAAATACAGGACAAACCTTTTGTAAAAGTTTGTTAAGTCATGAAAGCCCTAAATTTTCCTTATACTTGGTGGAGTAGGCCACTCAGGAGTGGCCTTTATTCTCTTAGGGTTCGTGGGAACCCCTTGATCATTATTTAAAAAATTAAGGAAAATAATGTAATAAAACATACATTTTTCTGTATTTTCATGTTGATTATCCTACCATAAAGTATGACAAACCTAAGGTGTCCCATATGAGCACCTAAGTTTGTATTGAAACTAAAAATAAGAACAAACCTACCTAATGAGTCCCTATGTATGTGAATCACGAAGATGTTGGATGCATGGGTGATTTTACAAAAAATGGTTGCACCACTCAACATATTCATCATACTACATATCATAGGGATTTGGTGCCTCATAATACCTATTTTGGACACCAACAAAGCACAAGGATTTAAGCTTTTGCGAACCAAAGCCTCATCCAATAACTCCTTTAATTGAGGAATAACCTCAAGCCCAAGAGGTGTGGCAATGCTAAACAATTGTTTTTTTACAAAGGAGAAAGTGTGGAGGTTGTCTAAGAGGGGAAGTTTCCTTAATTTTTGTCTTTACTGCAAAATGAATTTTCTTCTTAGCTAACCTCTTGGAGGAGACACTTACCTCCTTAAAATCCTCCTTAACCATTAATGGTTGTCCTTCTTCTTGGGGGTAGATTTCTTCATTAGATTCTTCCCCTTTTGCTTCTTCACTTTCACTAGAGGAAGGTGAAGTAGTAGCCTCATCTTGGCTACTATAAATGTCTTGGCCCCTCACAATCATGGTTTTATTGGTGGGGCATTGAGAAGTAATATGTCCTCTTCCAAAACATTTAAAGCAGTTTATAGAGCTAGGCTTCTTTAGCATACTAGCCTTAGGGGGTTACTTTTCTATTGTCTTCCCCTTATCATCTTTGGGCTTAGAAGGTGCTTATCCTAAGATGCCTAAACCTTGTTCTTTCTTTGTATAAGAGTGAGAGCCATAAGATTTTAAAGTAGACTTTCTTTTAAGTTGTTGCTCTACCCTTATTTCCCAATCTAAGTAAGCCTCTACATTGTCCTTCCCATGGAAGTATAGGAGGTTAATGTTAGCCTCTTGAGGCTTTCTTTCCTTTTCTCTCCTATGGGAGTGAGGTCTAAGATGTGACCTATGCCTTCCTTCATAATAGTCACGAAGTTCTTCACTTAGGCTCTTACAAGAGTCATGACTACTTTAGGTGGCATATTTTTCTTTTCTCAACTCTTTTAGTATCTTCCTTCTTTCTTCTTCCCTTATTTTTTACCTCTCATCTTGATTTATTTCTACCCTCTCCTTTCATTTTTCTTTTCTTTCTAGTTTTTCTTTCCATAACTTGAGGGAACTCAACTCATCTAAGATTATAGATAAAGGGTCCTTATGACTAGTACCCTCACCATTAACACTAGATTAATGATGACTCATGTTGGTTCCTAAGTTGTGGTTCTTTCTTTTTGGGGGTTTGCAAAAAGTTAAAAGGTAGGGTTTCAAAAGAACTCAAGATAATCGGATAAGCAAGAAGAAAGTATTATGCAATAACAAGATAAACTAGGTGTGACTAGTGAAGAAAATAACCTATGAAAGTAAGCAACAAATTAAAGTGAAAGAAACGTAAACTAGGTGGTTCCTAAGAGTGTTTGGATGACCTCATTTAAGGTTCCCAACAAAACACTCGCTATCCTAAGTAAAATTTGCCTAAAATTATTACACACAAATGGAAGTAGGGTGACTTATTGGAGGCTCTCAACTTACTTCCAATGAAAGGCCTTTTTGTTACAAAATTTGAAAGCAATGAAGGTAAGTAAATTGTCAATTAAAAAATTACAAAAAGGTTCTCAATTTTGGTGGTTGTTCTTTCTTTGGTGATTCACTCAATTTGGAGTGTTTCTTATTCCAATAGCTCTTAAGGTGGTTGGCCCCTTGCTTCTTGACTCAAATTCTTAAAGGGATGGTACCAATCCTCCTTTGCAATTCCTTATATGGCAACTCACAAACAAGGAAACAAAGAGACAAGCAATAACCAAAGACTAAAAAAATGAAATGAAAGCTAAACCAATAGATTTCTATCAAGACAAATTTTCAAGGATTCCTCAACAATTAAAGCAATAACAAGCACATAAAAGCAAGCTAGGACTCAAAGAGAAACCTAGAATGGCTTTAGAGTAGAGTAAAAAAAAATAAAAAAATAAGACTCAAGAAACCTCTAGTTTTGGCACTTGTTTTCACATTAATTTTCAATTGAAATTTCAGAACTATGATTGGTATAAAATAGGCACAAATTATAGAACAAATTTCGAGCCAAAACAACAAGCACACTTCCCTTTCACTTTTTTTTTCTGAACATAGATTTTCTTGCCAACTTGTGTGATTTTTCGTATTTTTTCCTTTTATCCAAATAACTTGGTTCTTTTTTATAATTTTTTTCCAGGTGTCTAGAAAATTCATTAAAAATGTCAGCTCAAAATTCGCAATGACCAATTCCCAGTAATTTTTACAAGTATGTATGTTCAAGCTGCCAACACTAGCGATTTCAACCTAGAAATCAATAGTAGTGTTAATGTTGCTTAAGGCTTGGATAATTACAATTTGTGTTTGCTTATGCTCAAATGTCTTGAATAACACAATTCAAGAGAGCTTAAGACTTATTTTGATTCACAAATCCAGCCACAACTCAGCACCATAACTCAATTTCTTCATAGGCATCATATAGGAAACTTAGAAAACAAAACAAAGTCCAACAACAAGACTAATTCTAGGAATTGATTTAGAACATGTTATGAACTAAATAACATGCATGAATTAGACTCAAAATTCAAAAGATAGGCTAAGAATGATAAGAATACATGAACAAATGTATCTAGAATTCAATCAACAAAATCAAAATTCAACACAAACTTAGAACATAATGTGACAATTGCTATGACTAAACATGACTCTAAGACAACATGGATTAAGTGATTTACACTTAGATTTTTGTGTTTTTTTTTTCTGATCAATATTTTGGATGAAAATTTAGATCAAAAGGTTCAGCACAAGAAGATTATGACTGCAAAATGATAGAACCAAAAATCAACATAAAAACATGATTCAAGAGTAGATCTATAAAATTTGAACCATAGGAATGCAAGAACAAGTGTAGATCTAAGATTTAATCGGTTTATTTTTTTGAATCTACTCTAAAAAGCACCAAACCACAAGAAAATGGAGGATATACATAGAGAATAAGATGAAGAACAAGGAATTAAAGTGAGTTGATTGAACAAAAAGATAGAGGAATCAAAAGAACATCACATAGACGAAGATGCACTTGATACCACATGATGTAGCTCCATGTGGAGCTTGTAGGCCTTGGATCTTCTTCATTAATGGAGTCCTTTGCTTCTTGAAGATGAATGGAAGCAGAATGGAGAAGGAATAAAAATGATTGGAGATGCCACTTCAAGGAGAAGATGAGTCAAGAAGAAGCTCACTGCCATAGGAGGCCATGGATAAGAGCTAGAAGGAAGGAGAAGATGAGTGAAGGGAGAAGGAGAGAAGAAGCATGAAATTTTGTGCCTCAAATGAGGTGTGAACTTTGAAGTGTAATTCTCAAATGATCAAAGTTGAAAAAATGCACACACATGGCTTCTATTTATAGCCTAAGTGTCACAAAATTGGAGGGAAATTTGAATTTCTATTCAAATTTCACTTGAATTTGAAATTGAATTTGTGGAGCCAAATTTTGGAGCCAAAATTTCAGTAATTATGATTAGTGAATTTTAGCTATAGTTCAGCCCACTAATCCAAGATCAAGTCCAAGATTCTCCACTAAGTGTGCTTAGGTGTCATGAGACATGTAAAGCATGAAGGACATGCACAAAGTGTGACTATATGATGTGGCAATAGGGTGTAGCAAGCAAATACTCACCCCCCCTCTAAAATTAAATTGGATTGGGCTTCTCCCAATTTAATTAAATTTATGGAGACCTACATTTCTAAGGTACCCTACCTAAATTATGGAGCCCTAAATACAAGGCCCAAAAATAATGAAACCTTAGTCTAATATGTACAAAGATAAGTGGGCTCATACTAAGCCCATGGGCCCGAAATCTACCCTAAGGCTCGTGAGAACCTTAAGGCCTTTTCTTGCATCTCTGGCCCAATCTTCTTAGAGTCTTCTATCCAATGCCCTTGGGGGTAGGATTGCATCATATGGTTTTTTAAAAGAAGTTAATAGAAATTAGAATAGTACCCATATTCTTATTTATTCATGCTGAATTATTCAGTTCTGATTTGTTATCTTCTAGTTGTTCCAATTTCAAATGGACCTCATATTTCTTAGTAGCAATCAGCAAAGTTATGATTGATGGAGACTATTGTTCATGTGCCCCGAATTGATATTAACTTCCTTTAATGCTGGTGATTGTTGTTATTCTACCAAAAGTTGGTTTCTGCAATAGCACACCTACTCATTATTGGGAGTGATGTAGTGCTGGATGATGCTTTATTTGGATATGAACCTGTGGGTTTTCTGACAGAGAAGTTGTTTGATCACCACAAGTTGGTTATGTTCTCTCGTGGTCCTAAAATGTTGAGGGATGGATGGATACTAGTGCCAAGAGTGTTGATAGCATAGCTAGAATGCATGAACTTTCTCTCTTTTGCATTAGCTAGTTTGAGGGCTGGAAAAAATCTTCTTAGTTTGAACTTATTCTTCCTAATTTTGAATTGTCATCCCTTATTTGGGTTGATGGACCTTCTTAAGGCAGGCCTCATAAACTTTTTATGCATTTATACATAAAAAGTCAATTGCTTAGAAAATTTTCTGGATTTTGTAAATGCAAACTTCTCTTTTAGTTTTCCTTGATCAGATTGCCTTATCTAGCATAAGCAATACTCCAATCATATAGAAGCAGCTCCATCTCCCCAGCAAAACCTGCACCACCCAATATGATTCATCAAAAGAATAAGAAAAACTAATAAATTCTCTATTCTCTGCATTTCCTTATTAAGCAGAAGCTAGCCTCAACCACTTTGAATTTGAATGGCTTCTTGAGAGACAGATATATACATGTTATATATATATATATATATATATATATATATATATATATATATATATATCATTCATCAAAAGAATAAGAAAAAGTAACAAATTGTCTCTTCTCTGCCTCCACCTTTTTGTCTACTTCATTCCTTCTTGTGTTGATTGCTTCAACCTGAGCCATTCTTGTCGTTTCTGTTGTGTCAATCATGTCTTCAAATTCCTTTATCTTTAGGTTTCTGTCTCAAATGAAAGGTGCTTGATCTTCAAATCTATCTGATCAATTTTATCAGATTCTTTTTCCATTGTGTCTCCTAGTTTACTTTGTGATTGATCAGTTAGGTCAACAACAAGAGCTTCTGCTGCCTTTTCCTTCTCCTTGAGTTCTTCTTGCTCTTTCTTCACTTGTTCTAATTCTGAACTAAGGGAATCCACTAGGAGACACAATGTTTTATAACTCTTTTTGCATTATATCTACACTTTCTCCATCATTGCATGTTTTATAACTCTACTAATTCTCTCTTAAGATACAAACTGGTTACGTATAAAGTAGACTTATAGAACATTAGGAATTTAGGACACAATTTTGCAGCATCACCTCTTCCAGGGGACCCAATTCTCTGATGTCTTTCTTCTTAGTTGGTATAAATCTCACCCTTACATTTTATAACTGTAGATACCTGTCTTTGAATGCAGAATCTTAAACTTGAAAAAGGCCAAATTTATTGGTTGTAAAGTATATATAGAGCCAAATTGTTTAAACTTGAAAAAAGGGCTTATTTTAATATCTTAACTCATTTTATCCATATAAAAAGACATTCACAAAAATCACACTGCACTCATAGTATCAACTCTCCAAATCCAACCAAACTTCCATTGTTCTCACCTCACCACACCTAACCATAAAAATCTCACAAGAGAAGAAACATGTTGCAGTGTTTTTTTCCCCCTTTGGAAGCCACCCTATTCCCTTCTTAAACCTTGTGCTCAAGCTAGCTCATGCCATTTCCAATAACTTGTAGTGTTGTAGAACAAAGAAGTCTCATTTTTACTTTCTTCTATTTTCTTAGTACTTAATGGGGGTATAACACAAGAAAATGGAAAGTTAGAACTTAGAACTAAGTACTAACCAACCAACTATGGTATTTAAAACACCAAATTAACATAAATGTAATTCCGTTACCATAAAGTTATAGATCTTAGGTTACAAATTTGGATACATGGAATATGTTGCAACCTCTCGTTCGCACAAAGGCTTTCACACACTGTGATACCTACCAACCAAGCTCCACTTATCTAGCATGCTTCTATAAGACTTGGAGCCAATGAAACAAACACTATGATACCTTTCATTCGTAGTAGTAGTTAATTTCTTTGAGGAACTAGATCAACCCTCGTTGGTGCATGGCATGAGGTCAAAGTTGAAGTGTTTTCTCTATGTTGGTTTTCTGACTCTTTCATTGCCTCTACCACCTTTGCCTCCATCAGACATAGATGCAATAGGGTGCTTGTCATGGCTGGATTACTAGCAGAAGAAGAATGGTGGGTCAGTGGCATATGTTAGCTTTGGGACAGTGGTGACTCCACCTCCACATGAGATTGTGGCAGTGGCAAAAGCATTGGAAGTAAGTGGTTTTCCCTTTCTTTGGTCTCTCAAGAAGCATTTGAAGGATCTTCTGCCAAAAGGGTTTCTTGAGAGGACAAGTGAGAGTGGGAAGGTTGTAGCTTGGGCCCCACAGACTAAGGTTTTGGGACATGGTTCTGTGGGGGTGTTTGTGACTGACTGTGGGTGTAACTCGGTATATATAAGCCCTTTTTGTAAATTATATATATGCAGAATCTTAAATTGTATAAATCCAGTATTAGGTAGGAAAAATCATAAAGGAGATGAGATAGGTTCTTTCAAAATCCAGTATTAGGTAGGAAAAATTTGTTTATCATCCAATTCTTTTTTTTTTCTTATACCAAAATCATAACTAGGAAATGATTCAATTTTCTAGATGTCACAGTGAATTTGAAGAGGAATTTGTTATCAAAATTCAATGAAGAATTAAAGATCATTAACTTTGACAAGCACAGACATTGAAATACTCATTCTAAAGTGAAATTGATCGGGATGTCCCTAAATCTTGGTTATAATTAATTTTGTTGTGTTTCAAATGAACACATTTTCAAGCAGTTTTGCACAAGTAAAATCAGTATAAGTTCTTACTTTCTCCGTTGGGGTTTGTCTCCAATGCACAAAAGATAGTGTCGTAGAAAAATAATAATAGAGTAATAGTAAATAATAATGGTAGAAAATAATGACAACTGTACTAACTAACAGGGGTTAACTCTAACAGATAGAGTTAACTTACAGAGTATACATTTACAAAAGGATTCCTATTTTCTCTTTAATTCTGTTCGGATTCTATCTATTTCATTAATACTCCTTAAACAAACATATGTATGTATTGAATAATTTATTTTCAAAGTTATCTTTGTTGCTGCATGATTTAAGTTGGTTTTTTGGAGCACCCATACGTCTGTACATCATATTTCCTCTAAAGTTTGGAGTCTGTGATTGCAGAAAGTGAGCGTGATTGCCACTATAGTTACCAAATCTCTTGGAAGAAGAAAATTGTTTTCCCAGATAAATAGCTTCATTGTTGTTTTTATTCTTGTTGGACAACTGTCCTTGATGGTAAGTTCTTCTCAAAATGACTTTTTTTCCACATGGTATGCTCATTTTTCTTTTAGAGTTGAGTTCAAACCTTTTTCTAATAATAATACTTGAAAAGGCCAAGAGGCTTAGTAGAGATTTCTGAGTTTGATTATTGAAAAAAACTTCAATAAAATGAAAACAAAGAAGAAAATCTATCTTATTAGTTTGGATAAGTTATAGCAGACCTCATTAATTGAACAATATTTTGTTTGTTGCTTGTTATCTAATTGAACAATATATCTTAATTAGCATTGAAATATTTAAGTTTTAGGCACTATTTGTCTAGTTGTTTGCATCGTGATCACGACATCTGATCATCATCATAGGTACGAAAGCTTTTGATAAACTTTTGATGCTTATTTTTGTTACGAATGTTTTGTACGTTGTTGTCTGTCATTAATGTACTTTGCTTTATATACAACTTTTGTTCATCATGAGTGAACCTTAGATTTCCGTTTGAGATTGAATACAATGATTCTTGCGAATAGTTTGCATCAATCGTTGTATTGAATCTTGAATTGTCTGTTTGGACAGTTTGGGAAGAGTCATATTTTTATGGTAGATTCATGCATTAAGGTTAAAATTACTTTGTTGAATTTGATGAAAATTCGAAACAATGCATTTCTAGTTGTTCCCTGAGTGCATACTTGATTGTTGGGGAATTAATGTCATCGCTTTCATGTTGTGTACTTAGAGATCAATGCGAAATGCTAGCGAAATTTTGTCAAATTTAATAAAATAAGATTAACCTTGACGTATGAATCTACCATAAAAAAATGTTTTTCCTGAATGGGATAGGGCCACACCTTAAATGAAAAAGTGAGATTTTCATGCATCGAATAACTTTCGGAGTATCACAAAGTTATTATTTAGATGGATCGAAGTTGGATGAATGAAAGCCGCATGAGCCCTGCATATGAGGAAGGCGACGAAGAGTTCCTGCAATTTGCCTCCGAAAGAAGTCGACCAGATGAGGATGCAATTTTTTTTTTCCTTGCATAAATTTTTTGAATAAGAGACGAAAAATATTGGAAGACATACGGGAGCATTTATTGTGTGATGGGATTAAGAAGAATTATACAACATGGATATGGCATGGTGAATTCACATACATGTAGAGTGGGTCCCAATCTGAACCGTTTAATGGAGAAATGGGAGATCACTTGGAGGATATGATTCGTGACCTTGGGCAAGAGTTTTTTCAGCAAGCACATGCCCCTATGTATGATACATTACAAACTGATTCAAAGAAGCCTTGTATCTGGGGTGCAAGAATTCCTTGACGTTGTTGTCAGCAGTGATAAGTCTAGTTAATGTCAAGGCCAAATATGGGTGGAGTGACAAATGCTTTAGTCCACTGCCTCAAGTAGTGCATGATATACTTCCAGATGAAAACACATTGCCTAAAAGTTACTATCAGGCTAAGAAGATACTGTGTTCGATGGGTATCAGAAGATTCATGCTTGCCCGAATGATTGCATACTATACAGACATGAATTTCAAGAAATGTCCAAATGCCCTAGGCGTGGGGTATCACACTACAAAGTGAAGGATGATGACGAGTGTAGTAGTGACAAAAACTCAAAGAAGGGCCCCCAATGAAGGTGTTGTGGTATCTTCTCACCATTCCAAGGTTTAAGCATCTGTTTGCTAATGGAGATTACGCAAAAGACCTTACATGGCATGCAAATAGGAGAAACTATGATGGAATGCTCTGTCGTCCAGTTGATTCCTCCCAGTGGAAGAAGATTGATCGTTTGTATCTAGGTTTCGACAAAGAGGCAAGAAATCTTAGGCTTGGACTAGCCACTGATGGAATGAATCCACATGGAAGTTTAAGCACTCAACACAATTCGTGGCCAGTTTTGCTAGTGATTTACAATTTGCCTCCTTGGTTGTACATGAAGCGAAAATACATGATGTTATCTATGATGATATCGGGCCCAAGACAACCAGGAAATGACATCGATATTTATCTCAGTCCGTTGATTGAAGACTTGAAAAAGTTATGTGATGCAATCCTCCCTAGGAAAGGACTAGTTACCAGAGCCATGAGCAAGAGGCTCCAAGAGGATTGGGCTAGAGTTGATAAAGAAGGCCTTAGGGTTCTCATGAACCTTAGGGTAGATTTTTGAGCCCATGGGCCAAGGTTGGGTCCACTATTCTTTGTAAATAGTAGAATAGGTTGTTTTCTTCTTTTGGGCCTTGTATTTTGGCCATTCTAGTAGTATATGGTTTTAGCCTTGTATTTCAGGGCATTTTGAGTAGTCTTTGTAGTAGGATTTTTTTTGTATTTTCATGTTTTTTTGTCATGGGGGTGAGCTTAGCTATTATAGGGGTGTGTAGCTAAACTCTAGCTTCTCAAGGAAGCTTCTCAAGGAGGTGAGCTTAGTTTTTAGATGGGTGTGTGTAGCTAAGCTCTAGCTTCTCAAGGAAGCTTCTCAAGGAGGTGAGCTTAGTTTTTAGATGGGTGTGTGTAGCTAAACTCTAGCTTCTCAAGGAAGTTTTCTCAAAAAAGCTTCTCAAGGAAGTTTTCTCAAAAAAGCTTCTCAAGGAAGTTTTCTTAAGAAAGCTTCTCAAGGAAGCTACCTAGTCTATAAATAGAAGCATGTGTAACACTTGTTGTAACTTTGATGAATGAAATTCTTATGAGATACACTTCAAAGTTCCACTTCTTTCCCTCTTTTATTCCTTCAATTTCGTGCTCCCCCCTTTTCTCTTTCTTTTCCTCCATTAAAGCATCCTCTTCAAGCTTCTTATCCAAGGCAATTCTTGGTGGTGAAGCTCCTTCTTCCTTGGCTTATTCCCTAGTGGATGGTGCCTCCCCTATCCTCTTCTCCTTTGCCTTCCGCTGCATCTCCATGGTGAAAAATCACCATTGAAGGACCTCATTGAAGCTCAAAGATCCAGCCTCCATAGAAGCTCCACAAGCAAGCTTCCATCAAGTGGCATTAGAGCACAAGAGCTTCAAGTAGGTGCTCCTTAAACCTCCATTAATTTTTTTTCTTTACCTTCTCTTCCATTGTTGTTTCTTCATTTTTCTCCATGTATCTCCTCACATGTCTTGTTCTAAATGTTGTTAACATGATTCTTTAGAGTTTCCACCGATTAAACTTGCTATAGAAGCTAGATTTGATTTTCTATGGTTCAAATTTCTTGTTCTTGTTCTTGAACCATGAATTGTGTTGAGTTTAGGTTCCTTTGAGTTTTGTCTTGTTATTTTTTGTGGCTGATGTTAGTGTTTGGCTCTACTGAGCTTTAAAAGATTGGCTAAGATTTTGTTAAAACATAAGCACTTAGACAATGAAGGAAAGCTGGAGTTGCTGCACATGATGTCCAACGTTATGTCAAGGAATAAGATCGGGCTGCACAATGCACAAGGCAAGATAAAATGTCAAATGAAGAATTGAAGTTGCAGGATCCACGATGTCGGATACAATGTCCTGACATCCTGCCCGAGAATACTGGAGTTGCTGTACAATGCAAGATAAAAGTCAAGTGCAGAATTGAAGTTGCAGGATCCACGATGTCGGATACAATGTCCTGACATCCTGCCCGAGAATACTGGAGTTGCTGTACAATGCAAGATAAAAGTCAAGTGCAGAAGCAAAGCTGCAGGATCCACGATGTCGGACACGATGTCCTGACATCCGGCCCGAAAATACTGGACATATAAATCTGTTATATCTTTAACAGATTATTGTGCAGTTAGCAAGAGATTAGAAGATCTATCTTTAGGAACGAATTAAAAGATCATTAAAGTTCGAATTTCAAAGTAGAAGAGTTCGTTCAGGGATTAAAGATTAAAGATTAAAGATTCAAACTAAAAGATCAAAAGTTATCTTTTAGTTCTTTAACTGCAGATTTTTCAGAAGAAGATAGATCTCCTCCAGCATCAAGGAGTTGCAGCCCAGAATCGTACACGGCTATATAATCATGGAGGCTGCACGAGTTCTGTACCAAGTCCGGGATTGAAGAGTTAGTTTGTGAGTTTTTGGGACTTGAGTCTTTTGTGAGCCACCTTGATGGTACCCTAACATCAAGTGTTGGACCTATGTGTGTAGAGTTGATCTCTTGTGTCTAGAGTTGATCTCTAGTGTGTAGAGTTGATCTCTTTTGTTCAGAGTTGATCTCTGGTGTGTCTTTGACTTAATTGTAAACACGGGAGTGTGAGTGAGAGGGAGTGAGCGGAGGTTCTCATATCTAAGAGTGGCTCTTAGGTAGAGATCGCACGGGTAGTGGTTAGGTGAGAAGGTTGTAAACAGGGGCTGTTAGACCTTGAACTAACACTATTGAGAGTGGATTTCCTCCCTGGCTTGGTAGCCCCCAGATGTAGGTGAGGTAGCACCGAACTGGGTAAACAATTCTCTTGTGTTATTTACTTGTTTAATCTGTTCATACGGACACATATAATCTGCATGTTCTGAAGCGTGATGTCGTGACATCCTGTACGACATCTGTCCCCTGGTATCAGAATTTCAATTGGTATCAGAGCCAACACTCGAAATCACAGAGTGAGATCTAGGGAGATAAATTCTGATGAACATGGAGAAAGAAGGCGGACCAGTGAACAGACCACCAATTCTCGATGGAAGCAACTATGAATATTGGAAAGCAAGAATGGTGGCCTTCCTCAAATCACTGGATAGCAGAACCTGGAAAGCTGTCATCAAAGGCTGGGAACATCCCAAGATGCTGGACACAGAAGGAAAGCCCACTGAAGAATTGAAGCCAGAAGAAGACTGGACTAAAGAAGAAGACGAATTGGCACTTGGAAACTCCAAAGCTTTGAATGCTCTATTCAATGGAGTTGACAAGAATATCTTCAGACTGATCAACACTTGCACAGTGGCCAAAGATGCATGGGAGATCCTGAAAATCACTCATGAAGGAACCTCCAAAGTAAAGATGTCCAGATTGCAACTGTTGGCCACAAAATTCGAAAATCTGAAGATGAAGGAGGAAGAATGCATTCATGACTTCCACATGAACATTCTTGAAATTGCCAATGCTTGCACTGCCTTGGGAGAGAAGATGACAGATGAAAAGCTGGTGAGAAAGATCCTCAGATCCTTGCCTAAGAGATTTGACATGAAAGTCACTGCAATAGAGGAGGCCCAAGACATTTGCAACATGAGAGTAGATGAACTCATTGGTTCCCTTCAAACCTTTGAGCTAGGACTCTCGGATAGGGCTGAAAAGAAGAGTAAAAATCTGGCTTTCATGTCCAATGATGAAGGAGAAGAAGGTGAATATGACCTGGATACTGATGAAGGTCTGACTAATGCAGTTGTGCTCCTTGGAAAGCAGTTCAACAAAGTGCAGAACAGAATGGACAGAAGGCAGAAGCCACATGTCCAGAACATCCCTTTCGACATCAGGAAAGGCAGTAAAAACCAGAAAAGATCAGATGTAAAGCCCAGTCACAGCAAAGGAATTCAATGTCATGGGTGTGAAGGCTATGGACACATCATAGCTGAATGTCCCACTCATCTCAAGAAGCAGAGGAAAGGACTTTCTGTAGGTCATTCTGATACAGAGAGTGAACAAGAAAGTGACTCTGACAGAGATGTGAATGCACTCACTGGGAGATTTGAATCTGCTGAAGATTCAAGTGATACAGACAGTGAAATCACTTTTGATGAGCTTGCTACATCCTATAGAGAACTATGCATCAAAAGTGAGAAGATTCTTCAGCAAGAAGCACAACTGAAGAAGGTCATTGCAGATCTGGAGGCTGATAAGGAGGCACATAAAGAGGAGATCTCTGAGCTTAAAGGAGAAGTCGGTTTTCTGAACTCTAAATTGGAAAACATGACCAAATCAATAAAGATGCTGAATAAAGGCTCAGATACGCTTGATGAGGTGCTGCTGCTTGGAAAGAATGCTGGAAACCAGAGAGGACTTGGATTTAATCCTAAGTCTGCTGGCAGAACGACCATGACAGAATTTGTTCCTGCCAAAAACAGGACTGGAGCCACGATGTCACAACATCGGTCTCGACATCATGGAACGCAGCAGAAAAAGAGCAAAAGAAAGAAGTGGAGGTGTCACTACTGTGGCAAGTATGGTCACATAAAGCCCTTTTGCTATCATCTACATGGCCATCCACATCATGAAACTCAAAGCAGCAACAGCAGAAAGAAGATGATGTGGGTTCCAAAACACAAGGCTGTCAGTCTTGTTGTTCATACTTCACTTAGAGCATCAGCTAAGGAAGATTGGTACCTAGATAGCGGCTGTTCCCGACACATGACAGGAGTCAAAGAATTCCTGCTGAACATTGAGCCCTGCTCCACTAGTTATGTGACATTTGGAGATGGCTCTAAAGGAAAGATCATTGGAATGGGAAAGCTAGTTCATGATGGACTTCCTAGTCTGAACAAAGTACTGCTGGTGAAGGGACTGACTGCAAACTTGATCAGCATCAGTCAGCTGTGTGATGAAGGATTCAATGTAAACTTCACAAAGTCAGAATGCTTGGTGACAAATGAGAAGAGTGAAGTTCTAATGAAGGGCAGCAGATCAAAGGACAATTGTTACCTATGGACACCCCAAGAAACCAGCTACTCCTCCACATGTCTATCCTCCAAAGAAGATGAAGTCAGAATATGGCATCAAAGGTTTGGACATCTGCACTTAAGAGGCATGAAGAAAATCCTTGACAAAAGTGCTGTTAGAGGCATTCCCAATCTGAAAATAGAAGAAGGCAGAATTTGTGATGAATGTCAGATTGGAAAGCAAGTCAAGATGTCCCACCAGAAGCTTCAACATCAGACCACCTCCAGGGTGCTGGAACTACTTCACATGGACTTGATGGGGCCTATGCAAGTTGAAAGCCTTGGAGGAAAGAGGTATGCCTATGTCATCCACAACAGAGTCACACTTAGAAGAGGGACTCCAACCACTCTGTATGAAATCTGGAAAGGGAGGAAGCCAACTGTCAAGCACTTCCACATCTTTGGAAGTCCATGTTACATTTTGGCAGATAGAGAGCAAAGGAGAAAGATGGATCCCAAGAGTGATGCAGGAATATTCCTGGGATACTCTACAAACAGCAGAGCATATAGAGTATTCAATTCCAGAACCAGAACAGTGATGGAATCCATCAATGTGGTTGTTGATGATCTGTCTCCAGCAAGAAAGAAGGATGTCGAAGAAGATGTCAGAACATCGGGAGACAATGTAGCAGATGCAGCTAAAAGTGGAGAAAATGCAGAAAACTCTGATTTTGCTACAGATGAATCAAACATCAACCAACCTGACAAGAGACCCTCCATTAGAATCCAGAAGATGCACCCCAAGGAGCTGATTATAGGGGATCCAAACAGAGGAGTCACTACAAGATCAAGGGAGATTGAAATTGTCTCCAACTCATGCTTTGTCTCCAGAATTGAGCCCAAGAATGTGAAAGAGGCACTGACTGATGAGTTCTGGATCAATGCTATGCATGAAGAAGTCTATGAGGAGCAGCCAAAGGGATTAGCAGATCCAACTCATCCAGATCATGTATACAGGCTCAAGAAGGCTCTCTATGGATTGAAGCAAGCTCCAAGAGCTTGGTATGAAAGGCTAACAGAGTTCCTTACTCAGCAAGGAGGAATTGACAAGACTCTCTTTGTCAAACAAGATGCTGAAAACTTGATGATTGCACAGATATATGTTGATGACATTGTGTTTGGAGGGATGTCGAATGAGATGCTTCGACATTTTGTCCAACAGATGCAATCTGAATTTGAGATGAGTCTTGTTGGAGAGCTGACTTATTTTCTGGGACTTCAAGTGAAGCAGATGGAAGACTCCATATTCCTCTCACAGAGCAAGTATACAAAGAACATTGTCAAGAAGTTTGGGATGGAAAATGCCGGCCATAAAAGAACACCTGCACCAACTCACTTGAAGCTGTCAAAGGATGAAGCAGGCACCAGTGTTGATCAAAGTTTGTACAGAAGCATGATTGGGAGCTTATTATATTTAACGGCTAGCAGACCCGACATCACCTATGCAGTAGGTGTTTGTGCAAGATATCAAGCCAATCCTAAGATAAGTCACTTGACTCAAGTAAAGAGAATTCTGAAATATGTAAATGGCACCAGTGACTATGGGATTATGTACTGTCAGTGTTCAGATTCAATGATGGTTGGGTATTGTGATGCTGATTGGGCTGGAAGTGCAGATGACAGAAAAAGCACTTCTGGTGGATGCTTCTATCTGGGCAACAACCGTATTTCATGGTTCAGCAAGAAGCAGAACTGTGTGTCCCTATCTACAGCAGAAGCCGAGTATATTGCAGCAGGAAGCAGCTGTTCACAGCTAGTTTGGATGAAGCAAATGCTGAAGGAGTACAATGTCAAACAAGATGTCATGACATTGCACTGTGACAACATGAGTGCTATTAATATTTCTAAGAATCCTGTTCAACACAGCAGAACCAAGCACATTGACATTAGACATCACTATATCAGAGATCTTGTTGATGATAAAGTGATCACACTGAAGCATGTTGACACTGAGGAACAAATAGCAGATATTTTCACAAAGGCTTTGGATGCAAATCAGTTTGAAAAACTGAGGGGCAAGCTGGGCATTTGTGTGCTAGAGGAATTATAGCAACTACAGCAATCTGAACGTGCCCAAACGAATCACTTAACATTAATAGCACGTTCACTACTGAACCAAGGAAAATTCGACCGTTGCTTCACACGACCCTCTACATTCCTCATTCAAATTTATATCTGCTTGGCATTCGTGTTTATACCAGCATTTCCCAATAGCCTTCTGAGATTTACGAAATCATTCCAAACGCTCTGCTTTTCCATGGCTACCTCACCAAAAGAAACTTCCGCTTCTGGTTCACCCGCTGTACCATCATCTCCGCACCAGGAACAACCGGAATTCAACATTCAACCCATACAAATAATTCCTGGTCAAGCTTCAGTCCCTGAGAAACTGATTCCCAGAAGACAACAGGGGGTGAAGATTGCTGAAAACCCTAGCCCTGCAACAAGTCCTAGGGAAGTAGACACGGAGATGGACAAGAAAATCCGCGGTATTGTGAGTAGCATTCTGAAGGATGCTTCTGTGCCTGATGCTGAGAAAGATGTTCCAACATCTTCCACCCCAGATGTTTCTGTGCCTGATGTCAATAAAGATGTTCCAACATCCTCCGCTCCAAATGCTGAAGCCCTCCCTTCACCCAGTGAAGAGGAATCAACAGAAGAAGAGGATCAAGCCTCAGAGGAGACCCCTGCACCAAGGGCACCAGAACCTGCTCCAGGTAACCTCATTGACTTAGAAGAAGTCGAATCTGATGAAGAACCCATTGCCAACAGGTTGGCACCTGGCATTGCAGAAAGGTTACAAAGCCGAAAGGGAAAAACTCCCATCAAGAGGTCTGGACGAATCAAGACTATGGCCCAGAAGAAGAGTGCTCCAATCACTCCTGCCACATCCAGAAGAAGCAAGGTTGCTATCCTCTCCAAGAAAAGGAAAGAAATTTCCTCATCCGAGTCTGATGATGATGTTGAACTAGATGTCTCGACATCTAAGAGGGCCAAGAAATCTGGAAGAAAGGTGCCTGGAAATGTTCCTGATGCACCATTGGACAACATCTCTTTCCACTCCATTGGCAATGTTGAAAAGTGGAAATATGTATATCAACGTAGACTTGCCTTGGAAAGAGAACTGGGAAGAGCTGCCATGGATTGCAAGGAGATCGTGGATCTCATCAAGGCTGCTGGACTGCTGAAGACTGTCAGCAAGTTGGGAGAGTGCTATGAAGGCTTAGTCAGGGAATTCATTGTCAACATTCCCTCTGACATATCAAACAGAAAAAGTGATGATTATCAAAGAGTGTTTGTCAGAGGAAAGTGTATTAGATTCTCCCCTGCTGTGATCAACAAATATCTGGGCAGACCCACTGATGGAGTAATAGATATTGATGTTTCTGAGCATCAAATTGCCAAGGAAATCACTGCAAAACGAGTCCAGCACTGGCCGAAGAAAGGGAAGCTTTCAGCAGGGAAGCTAAGTGTGAAGTATGCAATTCTACACAGGATTGGTGCTGCAAACTGGGTACCCACCAATCATACTTCCACTGTTGCCACAGGTTTGGGTAAATTTCTGTATGCTGTTGGAACCAAATCCAAATTTAATTTTGGAAACTATATCTTTGATCAAACTGTTAAGCATTCAGAATCTTTTGCTATCAAATTACCCATTGCCTTCCCTACTGTATTGTGTGGCATTATGTTGAGTCAGCATCCCAATATGTTAAACTACACTGACTCTGTAATGAAGAGAGAATCTCCTCTATCCCTGCATTACAAACTGTTTGAGGGGACACATGTCCCAGACATTGTCTCGACATCAGGGAAAGCTGCTGCTTCAGGTGCTGTGTCCAAGGATGCCTTGATTGCTGAACTCAAGGACACATGCAAGGTGCTGGAAGCAACCATCAAAGCCAACACAGAGAAGAAGATGGAGCTGGAACGGATGATCACAAGGCTCTCAGAAAGTGGCATTGATGATGGTGAAGCAGCTGAGGAAGAAGAAGATCCAGCTGAGCAAGAAGAGGCAGCTGAGGAAGAAGGAGAAGCAGCTGAAGAAGAAGAAGAAGCTGCTGAGGAAGAGGAAGATGCAGCAGAAGAGACAGAATCAGATGATGATTCTGAAGCCACCCCATGATCATCAGACCTTTATGTTGTGCTTTTGCTTTTACTGTTATTAGTTAAAGGGCATGTCCCTTTGAACAGTTGATTACTATTGGTCTGTAATATTTGCACTTTAATTTCATGCATCCTACTTTTGCCAAATTTATGTCTAAAAAGGGGGAGTAATAGTATTATGCTTGCTATTATGCATGATTATGTTGAATGTATAATGTATGGCAGTAGGATAGTAGGATATGATGTATGCATGATTCATGATCTTGAGGGGGAGTTGTATGAATATGAGTTTGAGGGGGAGACTGCTGCTGAGGATGAATGATGTAAGCTACTAGAAGATGCTGCAGTAAGAGCATGAAGACAGGGGGAGCAGATAGCGGATGTCACATGAGATGTCTCGACATCCTTGAAAAGACTAGTAGCTGATAGAAGATGCTGCAGTAAGCATGAAGACAGGGGGAGCAGAAGCAGAAAGCTGATGTCACGCGAGATGTCCTGACATCCTGGAGAAGACTTGTAGATTTGCAACTTGAAGAATTTCCGCTGTGCTTGATTACTCTGATAATGAAAGTTGCTGATCCCACTTGCATAACTGCTCGTACCTGCTCAGGAAGTGTCTAAGTATGTTTTAGACAAAATTTGCCAAAGGGGGAGATTGTTAGTGTTTGGCTCTACTGAGCTTTAAAAGATTGGCTAAGATTTTGTTAAAACATAAGCACTTAGACAATGAAGGAAAGCTGGAGTTGCTGCACATGATGTCCAACGTTATGTCAAGGAATAAGATCGGGCTGCACAATGCACAAGGCAAGATAAAATGTCAAATGAAGAATTGAAGTTGCAGGATCCACGATGTCGGATACAATGTCCTGACATCCTGCCCGAGAATACTGGAGTTGCTGTACAATGCAAGATAAAAGTCAAGTGCAGAAGTGAAGTTGCAGGATCCACGATGTCGGATACAATGTCCTGACATCCTGCTCGAGAATACTGGAATTGCTGTACAATGCAAGATAAAAGTCAAGTGCAGAAGTGAAGCTGCAGGATCCACGATGTCGGACACGATGTCCTGACATCCGGCCCGAAAATACTGGACATATAAATCTGTTATATCTTTAACAGATTATTGTGCAGTTAGCAAGAGATTAGAAGATCTATCTTTAGGAACGAATTAAAAGATCATTAAAGTTCGAATTTCAAAGTAGAAGAGTTCGTTCAGGGATTAAAGATTAAAGATTAAAGATTCAAACTAAAAGATCAAAAGTTATCTTTTAGTTCTTTAACTGCAGATTTTTCAGAAGAAGATAGATCTCCTCCAGCATCAAGGAGTTGCAGCCCAGAATCGTACACGGCTATATAATCATGGAGGCTGCACGAGTTCTGTACCAAGTCCGGGATTGAAGAGTTAGTTTGTGAGTTTTTGGGACTTGAGTCTTTTGTGAGCCACCTTGATGGTACCCTAACATCAAGTGTTGGACCTATGTGTGTAGAGTTGATCTCTTGTGTCTAGAGTTGATCTCTAGTGTGTAGAGTTGATCTCTTTTGTTCAGAGTTGATCTCTGGTGTGTCTTTGACTTAATTGTAAACACGGGAGTGTGAGTGAGAGGGAGTGAGCGGAGGTTCTCATATCTAAGAGTGGCTCTTAGGTAGAGATCGCACGGGTAGTGGTTAGGTGAGAAGGTTGTAAACAGGGGCTGTTAGACCTTGAACTAACACTATTGAGAGTGGATTTCCTCCCTGGCTTGGTAGCCCCCAGATGTAGGTGAGGTAGCACCGAACTGGGTAAACAATTCTCTTGTGTTATTTACTTGTTTAATTTGTTCATACGGACACATATAATCTGCATGTTCTGAAGCGTGATGTCGTGACATCCTGTACGACATCTGTCCCCTGGTATCAGAATTTCAGCTGAAACCTAAACCATAAAATTCTTACAAAAATATTAAAGTAGAAGAAAACCTCAAAAATCTAGAGTGACTTGTTCACCTATTGTAGTTTTGTCATAGAAGTCATGTCTAGTCATGAAACTTGTCACATAAGATTTCTTATGTTGTGCTGAATTTTATTTTCTTGTTTCTTTGTCTAACTCATTTGTTCATGAGTGTATGAAATTCTTTTAACCTATTATTTTATTTGAGTCAAATCTTTCATGTTAATTAGTCCTTAACATGTTCATGCAAAATTCTTAGAGAGTCTTTGATTGTGAACCTTTTCTTGAACTTTTAGGTTTCTTTATGATTGTGTCTATTGTGAATTTGAGTTTTGGTGATTGAATTGCTGGCTGAAATGTTGATCCTAAGTGAATATTGAACTCCTAAAACTGTGGTAAACAATCCTAGTGAGTTCAACATACATAGGAAGGTTGAAAGTAAGCCCAAGGCAATCAATATACCATGCTTAAAGAAACAAATCGCTGGTGCTGGCAGCTTGAACATACAAACTTGTAAAAATTACTGAGAATTGGTTACTTCGAATTTTGAGCTTAAATTTTTACTGAATTTTCTAGACATCTGGAAAAAAGTTATAAAAAAAGAAACAAGGAATTTTGATAAAAGTAAAAAATACGAAAAATCGCACAAGTTGGCAGGAAAATCAGTATCCAGAAAAAAAAAGGTGAAAGGGAAGGGTGCTTGTTGTTTTGGCTCAAAATTTATTCTATAATTGGAAATTTCAATTCAAAATTAGTGTGAAGACAAGTGCCAAAGCTAGAGTTTTGTTGAGTTTTTTTTTCAGTTTTTTTTACTCTACTCTAGAGCCATTCTAAGTTTCTCTTTGAGTCCTAGCTTGCTTCTATATCCTTTTCATTGCTTTAATTGTTGAATAATCCTTGAAAAATTGTCTTGTTAAAACTCCATTGGTTTAGCTTTCATTTCATTTTTTTTTTGGTCTTTGGTTATTGCTTGTCTCTTTGTTTCCTTGTTTGTGGGTTGCCATATAGGGAATTGGAAGGAGGATTGGTGCCATCCCTTGAAGAATTTGAGTCCAGAAGCAAGGGGCCAACCACCTTAAGAGCTATTGGACTAAGAAGCACTCCAAATTGAGTGAATCACCAAAGAGAGAACAGCCACCAAAATTGAGGACCGTTTTGTAATTTTGTAATTTGCAATTTACTTACCTTCATTGCTTTCAAGTTTTTGTAACAAAAAGGCCTTTCATTGGAAGTGTGTTGGGAGCCTCCAATAGGTTACCAAACTTCCATTTGTGTGTAATAATTTTAGGCAATTTTTGCTTAGGATAGTGAGTGTTTTGTTGGGAACCTTGAATGTGGTCATCCAAACACTCTTAGGATTCACCTAGTTTACATTTCTTACTTACTATCATAGCTTATTTCTTTTACCTTCCATTGTCAAACCGCCTAGATAGCTTGCATTTTACCAATTAGTTTTTTTTACCTTATCTTTCACACCTCTTTTAGTGTTTATTTTGGCTAGTTTCAACCATAGTTTCTTTTACCTTTTGTTTTCAAACCTCCAACAAGAAAGAACCACAACTTAGAAACCAACATGAGTCATCATTCAACTAGTGTTAATGATGAGGGTACTAGTCATAAGGACCCTCTATCTAGAATCTTAGATGAGTTGTGTTCTCTCAAGTTATGGAAAGAAAAACAAGAGAGAAAAGAAAAAGGAAAAAAAAGAGTGGAAGAAATAAGTCAAGATGAAAGAGAGAAAATAAGAGAGGAAGAAAGAAGAAAAATAATAAAAGAAATGAAAAGAGAAAAACATGCCTCCTATAGTAGTCATGACTCTTGCAAGAGTTTAAGTGAAGAACTTAGCGACTATTATAGAGGGCACCATAGTTCACATACTAAACATCACTCCCAAAGAAGGGAAAGGGATAGAAGGCCTCAAGAGGTTAACATTAGTCTTCCATATTTCAATGGAAAAGATAATGTTGAGGCCTACTTAGATTGGGAAATGAAGGTTGAACAACTCTTTGCTTGCCATCATATTAGCGAAGAGAGAAAAGTTCCATTGGCTACCCTTAGCTTTCAAGGGTATGCCCTCTATTGGTGGACTTCCCTTGTTAGGGAATGAAGGATTCATGGGGATCCTCCAGTAGAGTATTGGAATGATCTTAAGAGTGCCCTTAGGAAGAGGCACATTCCTCCCTACTATGAAAGGGAGCTTATGGACAAGCTCAAAAGGCTTAAACAAGGGAGTATGAGTATTGAAGAATACAGACAACAAATGGAACTACTCTTTTTAAGAGCTGGACTTAGGGAGGAGGAAAGGACAAGCATAGCGAGGTTCCTTAGTGGGCTTAATATGGAAGTAAGGGACAAGGTTGAACTCCTTCCATATAGGGACCTAGATGAACTAGTCCAACTTTGTATAAGAGTGGAACAACAACTAAAAAGAAAGCCTTCTTCAAAATCTTATGGCTTTCACTCTTATCCAAGGAAGGACCAAGCCCAAGGAGTTTTGGGGGCTACACCTTCAAAACCCAAGGAAGAAAAGGGTAAGACGATAGAGAAATACACCCCTAAGACTAGTTCCCAAGAAAGGACTAGCAATATTAAATGCTTCAAATGTCTTGGGAGAGGTCACATTGCCTCTCAATGCCCCACAAAGAAAACCATGATTATGAGGGGTCAAGACATTTATAGTAGTCAAGAGGAAACTACTTCTTGCCCTTCCTCTAGTGGAAGTGAAGATGAAGTAAGGGGTGAAGATTCTAGTGAGGAAGTCTACCCCCATGAAGAAGGTGACCTCTTAATGGTTAGAAGGCTCCTTGGAGGTCAATCTTGTGATCTATCTCAATCCCAAAGAGAGAACGTATTTCATACAAGATGCAAAATTTTAGATAAAACTTGTTCTCTCATTGTGGATAGTGGATCTTGTTGCAATTGTTGTAGCACAAGATTAGTTTCCAAGTTGAACCTCACTATCATTCCCCACCCAAAACCTTATAAACTTCAATGGCTCAATGAGCAAGGGGAAATGATAGTTAACCAACAAGTGAAGGTACCTTTCTCCATTGGAACATATAAGGATGAAGTTAATTGTGATATAGTTCCCATGGAGGCAGGACATATTCTTTTAGGAAGGCCGTGGCAATTTGATAGGAAGATCATTTACAATGGCCTAACTAATGAGATTACCCTCACCCATCTTGGCACTAAATTTGTGCTGCATCCTCAAACACCTTCACAGGTGGCCAGAGATCAACTAATTATGAAATATAAGAGGGATGAGGAAGAAAAACTAGAAAAACAAAAGAAAAAGAAGGATAGTAAGGCCTTGTCTTCAAAGGCCAAGGGGAAGGAAAAGGAGGAAAAGGATTCCTCCAAGAAGATTGTTAAGAAGGAAAATCATTTTGCAACAAAAGGTGATATTAAAAGAGCACTCCTTCTTAAACAATCTTTCTACCTTCTCCTATCAAGGGAAACATCCCTTAGCACTGCCACAATTCCTACATTTGAGACCTTACCCCCAAAGGTCCAAGAACTCTTACATGAATTTGGTGATATATTTCCCAAAGAGATACCCCCTGGGCTACCTCCTTTAAGGGGAATAGAACACCAAATAGATTTAGTCCCAGGAGCAAGCCTTCCTAATAGGCCAGCCTATAGGACTAATCCTCAGGAGACTAAGGAGATAGAGTCTCAGGTAAAAGAATTGTTGAAGAAGGGCTGGGTCCAAGAGAGCCTAAGCCCATGTGCTGTGCCAGTGTTGTTGGTGCCCAAAAAGGATGGTACATGGAGAATGTGTACAGATTGCAGGGCCATCAACAACATCACTGTAAAGTATAGGCACCCCATTCCTAGACTTGATGATTTGCTTGATGAGTTGCATGGTGCCAATATCTTTTCAAAAATTGATCTTAAAAGTGGGTATCACCAAATCAGGATGAAAAAGGGTAATGAGTGGAAAACCGCTTTCAAGACCAAGTTTGGTTTGTATGAATGGCTAGTGATGCCTTTTGGGCTCACTAATGCACCAAGCACCTTTATGAGGCTTATGCATCATGTCTTAAGGGATTTCATAGGTAAATTTGTAGTTGTTTATTTTGATGATATTTTAGTGTACAGTAGGAGCCTAGATGATCACTTAGGACATCTCAGGCAAGTTCTTTCAGTCCTTAGGAAAAACACCCTCTATGCAAATATAGAGAAGTGTACTTTTTGTGTAGATAATATAGTTTTCTTAGGGTTTGTAGTTGGTAGAAATGGGGTCCAAGTGGACCCTGAGAAAATCAAGGCCATCCAAGAATGACCCACCCCAAAAAGTGTGGGAGATATTAGGAGCTTCCATGGGTTGGCAAGCTTCTATAGAAGGTTCGTTCCTAATTTCTCTACAATTGCATCACCTCTCAATGAGCTAGTGAAGAAGAATGTGGCATTTACCTGGGGTGAAAAACAAGAGCAAGCCTTTGCTTTGCTCAAAGAAAAGCTTACTAAGGCACATGTTCTAGCTCTTCCTGACTTTTCTAAAACTTTTGAGCTAGAATGTGATGCCTCTGGAGTGGGAGTTGGAGCTATTTTGTTGCAAGGTGGGCACCCTATTGCTTATTTTAGTGAAAAACTTCATGGTGCCACCCTTAACTACCCCACCTATGATAAAGAGCTTTATGCCTTAATAAGAGCACTTCGAACTTGGGAACATTACCTTGTTTCCAAGGAATTTGTCATTCATAATGATCATCAATCACTTAAGTTCATTAGAGGGCAAAGCAAGTTAAACAAAAGGCATGCAAAATGGGTAGAGTACCTAGAGCAATTTCCATATGTTATCAAATACAAAAAGGGAAAAACAAATGTGGTAGCTGATGCCCTCTCTAGGAGACACACATTGTTTTGCTCACTAGGAGCTCAAATTTTAGGATTTGATAACATTAGGGATTTGTATGCTTTAGATTAACATTTCTCTCCCATTTACAAGAGTTGTGGGAAAAAGGCCCAAGATGGATACTATTTAGCTGAGGGGTATTTGTTCAAAGAGGGAAAGCTTTGCATACCCCATGGAACCATCAGGAAATTACTTGTCAAGGAGAGCCATGAGGGTGGGCTCATGGGCCACTTTGGGATAGACAAGACCCTTGTCTTACTCAAAGAAAAGTTCTATTGGCCCCATATGAAGAAAGATGTCCATAAGCATTGCACTAGGTGTGTGGCTTGTTTACAAGCCAAGTCTAGGGTGATGCCTCATGGGATGCTACCGTGTTTGGGGTGTTTAATGAGAAATTCCCCTTGTACATAAAGCATGAAGATCTGTCTGAAATAGCACACGGTGGTCAATGTCTCAACATCTCTGTTATACAATTGTGGATTCTGTAAGTCAGTTTACATTATTGTTTATTACCTAACTTATTGTTTAAAATTCATACATAATTTACTTTGTGTTAACAACAATAGGCATATGACTGAGACAAGTATGCGAGCGGGGAATGCCAATGTGTATGGATTCCTCGAGCCACAGTCCATCCAGAGATCTGGGCAATCACAATTTGAATCAGAAAGTTACATTAAGAACTGGATGCATAATTATAAACGAGATATGTACCTAGGAGCCTACTTGAATGGGTAAGTTAAACTGAACAAATGAATTTAAATAATGTATAATAGTATAATAACCTATATTGGTCTCCACTGCAGTGCATATTGGCAAATGGTCGTCATTTTACCTATGGAAAATGTTGTCATCTGGTTTTGTTTGTTGCATAATAGGCCAGACAACTACCTCAAATGAATAATTAATAGGTCAGTGTTGTTTGTCAATACATTTGCATTAGCATTAGTCGGGAACACCAATATTTTAATTGTACAATAAGCACACATGTTTGTATTCAACAGTGCTTTGAAAGAACTTGACAATACTCCACAAAGTAAATCCAAAGATGCTGCTAAGTGGATTGTTGTTAAAGTAAGTTATTTAAACAATGCTTCTAGTTATATTTTAGTATTGTGTAAACTAATTTGTACATAACATTGAATATCTAAATTTCATAATATATTTAGTGTAATAAAAAAAAGGAAGCACTGAGTGTGGGTATTACGTCATGCACGGGATGTCAACCATAATCTTAGGAAGTTTCAAGAATTATTGGGAAACTATAATTGTTTAATTCAAACAAATATCATTTTGTTATGATTGGTATTATATTATTAACTTATGTTTTATTATATCATGTAGTATTTCAATGATGCTAGACCATTGGAACCAGAGAGATTGAAGGCGCTTCACATCTAGTGGGCAAAATATTATTTGAAAGTTAAAAATGAAACCTAGGATGTTTAGGCAAGTTTGTAATTGTAGTTTACTTACTTTACTTTTTTTACAATTCATGTCTCCTTAACATTAAATATTCTTTTAATTCATAGTAATTAATTAATTTCTCATGAAATTTTTGGTAAAAACTATTTCAAAACAAAATGAAAATTATATGTTGTGTGGTATGCTTTTAAAATTTGTAGGTTAATTTTGGGGTTATTAAAAAAAGCAGACACCATATTAAAAAATCCTAAAAACAACATCGGTTTTTTTTCGGTTTTTAAAAAAAACCGATGTTTTATGTTATTTTAACATCGTTTTTTTAAAAAAACTGATATTAACTTTCATTAACAATATTGGTTTTTTAAAAAACTGATGTTAACTTTCACCAACAACATCGGTTTTGGTAAAAACCGATGTTGATATGAAGATATATAACTTTTTTATATAATTCTTATTATATAACATCTATTATTTAAATAACCGATGTTGTAATTTTACATTAACATCGGTTTTTAACGATAATACTTTCAACGTCGGTACTTTCAACATCGGTTAATAACCGTTGTTGAAACCCTATTTTTTAGTAGTGGGTTAAGGATATATCTTTGTGAAAGAAAGAACTCTAATAAAGGATCTTGTGCAAAGGGTGGATTGATTAAGTATTGGTTGAATTAGATTTATGAAAAGTTTTGTGATAGATCCGTACAAAAGAAGTTTTTTTTTGTAACTATGGTTTTAAAAGTTTGTTTTGTTTTGAAAACCAATTCACCCCCCTCTTGATTTGTTGAGTACCATCATCTTTTTCAATTATTTCTAAAGGAAATTTTTTTCCAAAAACTGTTGCATTTCCATTATGAGAAACTTGAATTTCTATTCTAAACTCATATAAGTTTTTTAAGCTATAGTAGGTTCTTATGAATAATCACCAAAAATATTTTTAGCATCTCAAAGGAACTACAAAGTTTTTTTTAAACCCCAATTCAACCTCCTTTCTTGGTATTTTTGTCACTTCACTAAGGGAAAAATTATCCATGTTGCATATGTCTTTGACAATAGGAAGATCACACCCATCATGCTATCTGGACAATGGATGCTCATGCCACATGATAGGAGAAAGGTGTATGTTCAATGTCTGACTCCCTATCATGGTGGAACTGTAACTTTTGAAGGGAATAAAAAAGGCCTAATCACAAGAATAGGGAAGATAGGTATGTACCCTCATCCATCTATTGATAATGTTTTATTTTTTAAAGGACTTAAACATAATCTACTAAGCATAAGTCAATTATATGATAATGGATATGATGTTTCCTTTAACAAGGATAAATGCATCGACAAGAACAAGGATGGGTCCTAACTCTGTTCTACCAAGAGGAAAGGAAACCTTATAAGATAAAGCTTGGTGAACTAACACGAGAAAATGTATCATTCCTAACTGTTTGTCAAAGAAAATCACTAGGTTTGGCATAAGAAACTTGAAATTATAGAAATCACACTAAAGGGGGGGGGGGGGTGAATAGTGTGTTAGATATAATATGAATTTTTCGCAAGATATAAGGTTTTGAAACTCTCATCCACTTATCAAAGGCAAGTTTTAATAAAAACAGATAGATTGTCGTCCACTGTTTAGTAAAAAAGGTTTTATATGAATATAAAATATAAAAAACTTGTGTGAAAAATGTAACATATAGTTACTTAATGAATACTATAGTAAAGCTAAGAAGAAGAGTAGAAACACTTAGTTTATACTGGTTCACTAAATTTGAGCTACACTCACTTGTCCTTCACACAACAGTAAAGGGTTCCACTAATCAACTTGTGATTACAAACAAGTATTCTTTCCTACCACTTCTGGCTACACTTAGTATTCTATAGGCCACTACTGACACACTCTTAGACTCCCCTTGAATCTAAGAACACCTAAGTATTGTTTATCACTAAGTCACTCCTGGCTCTCACAAACAAAAGTTTATTTTCAATACAAGATTTAATAACACTCAAAGAGTGGATTAAACAAATTAAGCTCAAATCACAAAAATGCTTATTTCTCAATAAACAAGTATATCGTCCACTTGGAAATTCTTTTTCTTTCTTTCAAAATGCTTTTCAATGTTTTTGATTGATATTTCAAAGTGTGGCCTTAATCCTCTTCTTGTAGCCTACAAAAAAAATAGTTGTTAAGGATATTAACATTGATCTTTGTTGTAGTTTGTTCTCCATCAAGAATGAAGTCTGACATGACGTGCTCTAATAGGAGAGAGAAAAAAGAGTAAGTGAAAAGCTATTTGACTTTTACTTTTTCTTTTGAGCTGACTTTTGCCTGTATCAAAAAGTTATTTACACAAAAATAAAGGCATATATAACTTATAATAAAGTAACTTTACTATACTTCCTTTTGCATAGATCTTACCGTTGGCAAGACAGACTTTGACTTGTGTGAATTAATAAAACATTTAAGCACAAATTCATAGTCCTATCGAACTCTTACCAAGATACCCAAGATCATAACATAGATACTTACAAGTGGAGCACACAAGTTTTATTAGCACATTCGACACTGGTTTAATAAGGCTAGTGCAGACATAGTCTTCCATTGCAAATGGACGCTTTTTCATAAGAGCTTTGTAGGATATGTTTGAAAACATTAAAGCTCATGTAGTGAGTCGTGATCACTCAAACTAGAATATCACAAATAATCAATAAATTATATTTTTTGTTAAACATCAAAATCTGAAGCGGGATTAGATCGTCCAGTAACCATAATGTCATCCAAAATTAACAAAACTTGGGCATGCAAGCTTGAGGTTAATCTCAAAGCTACAAAAACTTAACCTCGTAAGAGGACTACCAAGTATGTCATATAAGAATGATTTATTCTATGAGGCATGCCAAAGGGGGGAACAAGTTAAAACTTCTTTTTTCTAGTAAAAACATTGTTTCCACCTCAAGGCCATTAGAACTATTACATCTTGATATGTTTGGACCAACCGGGAATGCGTCCATTGGTGGAAAAAGGTATGGACTAGTCGTAGTGGATGATTACTCTAGATGGACATGGGTTATGTTCCTAGCCCATAAGTGATGGTTGGACAAGTTCCAACGTTGTTTATTCTTGAAGGTGCACCAACTAATAGGTTCCCCTAGTTTTTATGGAAAAGAAATCTACTACTGAAAAGGTAGAATGAAGCTTTTCCTGGAATCTTAGGATGTGGATTTGTAGGACATTATACAGATTCATCCCTACTAACCAAAGAAGAGAACTAAAGCTGGAGAAGAAATATACAAACCAAGAGAAGAATGGACTCTAGATGACAAAGCTAGAGTTCTTCTAAACTCTGAAGCCAAGTTGTTGTTGACATATACTCTGAGAAGATCTGAGTAAGATAGAGTAGAGGGCTGTGAAACAACATAAGAAATATTGAGCACACTCAGAACAACACATGAGGTTACAAATCAGGTAAAGGACTCTAAGATTTATGTTTGGACTCACAAATTTGAGGTGTTTAAGATTTAGGAACCCGAGTCCATAAAAGAGATGTTTGCAAGGTTCATGACTATAGTGAAGGAACTCAATTCTCTGGGAGAAAAGTACATAGCACACCAAAGAATCAAGAAGATTTTGAAGAGTCTACCAAAAATTTAAAGACCGAAAGTGATTGCAATAAGAGAAGCCAAGAATTTAAAAACCTTGGCTATGGATGAAATACAATTGCCTAAATGGAAAATCATAGCTTTCAAGGCCTCTCAGAAAACCAAGACAAGACCAAAGCACTAAGTTCAGAAATACTAGTTGATGCTGAGAACAATGATGATGAGCTTTCTAAGGAAGATGAAGAAGAATTAGCATTCCTAACCAAAAATGTACAAAGATTTCTTAGAAGAAGAAAATGATCAAGAAGATTTTGCCCTATGAGGGACTTCCACTAAGGGGAAAGTTCCAGACAAGTCAAATGCTTTGAATGCAGCAAACTTGGTCACATAAAAAATGACTATCCAATCCTTAAAAAGGACTTCAAGAAATATGATCCAAAGAAGAAAGCAATGATGGCCACATGGGATGACACAAAATCATCATCATAAGAAAAAGGATGAAGAGCATTTAACCAACCTATGTCTTATGGAAGGATAAAAAAAATATGAGGTAACTGAGTTTGATAGTGACCTAGATGTTTCTGATAAGAATGTTTTAGAATATGCTTTTGATAACTTACTCAATGATTCTCATATTTTAACTAAAAAATGTGTTCATTTGAAATAGCGGCTTTCTAATGCTTAGAAAGAAAATGAGAAGCTCATAATAGACAATGAAATGTTCTTTAAGAAAAATCAGTTTGTAAGAATCTCATTTTAAGCTTTTTGAACATATGAGAGAATGAAGAGAAACAACTATAAAATGAGTTATCTCTTTTAATCAAACTCAACTTGAAAAGGAAAATAAAGTTTTAAAAGAGAAAGTTGAGAAGTTGCCAAAAGATCTAGCTAACTTTGTAGATGGAACAAAAAACCTAGATAAACTAATTGGAGTCCAAAGAAGCTTCTATTATAGAATTGGTATAAGCTTCAATATGAATCCTAATAAAGTTTTTCAAAGGCCTAACAAATACAAAATTGCCAAAATTAAATGCTCTAACTGTAACAAATGGAGACACAAACCTCATAATGTTACAGAAAGAGGAACATTCCTTTCAGAAAGGTGACTATCACTCAAGGACCCAAGATGCTATGAGTAACTAAGATTTGACTGCTTTCTAATGTAGGAATACCTACTTCACAACAAGAGGAAAAACTTATGGTTCTTGAATAGTGGATGCTTTAGGCATATGACTAGAGACAAAATGAAATTACTCAGCCTTGAAATGACAAAGAATGGATGGCATGTTGCCTTTGGAGACAACAAAAAAGCCCTCATCAAGGGAGTAGGTAAAATTGGTAAAACAAACTCTGCTTAGATTGAAAATGTTTATTATGTAAAAGGATTGAAACATAATCTTCTTAGCATCAGTTAACCATGTGGCAGTTTTATGAAGTTAAGTTTGAACCAAGTTCTTGTATGATTAAAGAAGCATCAACTAGAAAGATCTTATTCCTTGATATAAGAGAAAGAACTCTATATAGGATATGTCTAGAATCCCTACCCAACCAATCTTGTCTAGAAGCCTTTGAGAGTGATAAATGGCTATAGCATAGGAGAGTAGGTCATCTCAACATGAAAACCCTCTCTAAACTCTTCAAACACAACCTAGTGAAAGGATTGCCAAGTATTAAATATGAAAAGGATAGAATTTGTGAGGCTCGTGTCAAGGGTAAACAAACCAAATCCAGTTTCAACAGTAAAAATGCAGTATCTTCCCAAAAAAATCCTAGAACTACAACCCATAAATCTTTTTTGCCTAACCAAAACACTTAGCCCAAGTGGGAAGAGATCTGGATTTGTGATAGTTGATGACTTCTCTAGATTTAGATGGGTTTTATTCCTTTCATATAAGGATGATTCATTTGAAGTATTTAGAAAGTTCAGAATGAAAAGATTTGAAAATTGTTTTTGTAAGGAGTGATCATGGGGGGAATTTGAAAATGCTGTCTTTAGAAAAAATTTTGATGACAATGGTATCTCCCACAATTTTTCCTATCCAAAAACACCTTAACATAATGGTGTTGTGGAAAGGAAAAATAGATCTTTACAAGAGATTGCTAGAGCATTGATTAGTGAGTCTGGCATACAAAAATAATTTGGCTAGAAGTTGTTAGTACACCTTGCTACATTCTAAACAGAGTTTCTATCAGAAAGGTTCAAAACAAGACTCCTTATGAACTTTGGAAAGGAGGAGAACTAAGTGTACCATACTTCCACATTTATTGTTGTACATGCTATATGTTAAGCAACAAGGACAACCTCAGGAAGTTTGATGAAAAGTATGGCAAAGAAATTTTCTTGGTTACTCTCTATCTTTTAAAGAATGCAGAATCTACAATCTAAGAACTCAAGTTGTAGGAGAAAGTATGCATGGTTTATATGATGAACATGATAGTACACTTGAGAAGAGAAGGATTGCAGATTTAGAAGAACTAGAAAAGAATAAGGATCATCAGGCATACTCAGAACACTACACGTAGCCTAGATGGCCCAAAGAAAAATTAAGAAGATCTTTACAAGATAGCTCAAAAAGGGAGAGTTCAGAAAGACAAAGCTTTGGACAAAAAATAGAAGCTAACATGCCTAGAGATATGAGGTTTGTCTATTCACATCCTCCAAATCTAATCATTGGAGAAACATCTTCTGGAGTCAAAACAAGAGCATCCTTGAATAAAAAAAGAGGAATGATGGATCTTCTCTCATCCATTGAGCCTAAAAACATTAATGAAGCATTGAGTGAAGATTCTTGGGTCACAACAATGGAGGAAGAATTGAGTCAGTTCACTAAGAACAAGGTTTAGAATCTTGTTCCCCCTCCTAAGAATTAGTTAGTAATTGGAACCAAATGGGGGTTCAAAACAAGCTTAATGAAGAAAAAGTAGTAAAAAACAAAGCTAGACTAGTTGCTCAAGATAAAATTAAAAGAGGGGATTAACTATGAAAAAACCTTTGCACCAGTAGCAAGACATGAAGCCATCAAAGTAATCTTAGCTTATGTTGCACATAAAGACATCAAACTATAATAGATGGATGTTACAAGTGCCTTTTTGAATGGATTCATAAATGAATAGGTGTATGTAGAGAAGCCACCAGGATTTAAAGATAAAGAGAAACTTTAGCATGTGTATAAACTTGTCAACGCACTATATGGTTTGAAACAAGCTCCAAGAGCTTGGTATGAATGGTTGAGCTTTTTTCTAGCTTAGAATGGATTCACCATAGGAGTAATGAATACCATGCTATTTAGAAAGGCTTAGAATGGAGATCTTCTAAGTGTTCATATCTATGTAGATGACATAATCTTTGGTGCAAACTCACACGGGATGTGCAAAGAATTTTCTTAGTTAATGAAGGGTGAATTTGAAATGAGTATGATGGGTGAGTTAAAGTTATTTCTAGGACTTTAAATCATTTAGAAAAATGATGGGATTTTCATCCATGAAGAGAAACAGACAAAGGATCTTCTGAAAAGGTTCAAAATTGATGAAGCCAAACCTATGGCAACTCCTATGCATCCTTCCATGGTCATTGATGAGGATGAGAAAGGTAATGATACTTCAAAAAATAAGTATAGAGGTATGATTGGTTCCTTATTATATTTAATTGCCAGTAGACCAGATATTGTGTTTGTTGTTTGTCTTTGTGAAAAATTTCAATCTTGTCCAAAAATTTGTCATGTTACTGAAATTAAAAGAATTTTAAGATATCATATTGGAACTAGTAATCATGGCCTATAAGAAAAGGGTCTGAGTTTAATTTTGTAGGATATTGTGATATTGATTTTGCTGGTGGTTAAGTAGAAAGAAAAGGCACCAGTGGTGCTTGTCAATTCCTTGGAAAATCACTGGTATCTTGGACATCCAAGAAACCAAGCACAATTGCCCTATCAACCTTAGAAGCTTAGTATGTCTCAGCAACTGCTTGCTGTTCTTAAATCATATGGATTAAACAACACATATTGGTTTACTCATTGGAATATACAAAAATTTGCATATGGTGTGAGAACATGTGCTATTAATCTATGAAAAAAACCAATTCAACATTGAAGGTCAAAACATATAGATATCAAACACCACTTCATCAAAGATTATGCCTCGAAGAATAATATTGATCTGAAATTCATTGAAACCAAACTTCAACTAGATGACATTCTCACTAAACTCCTGACTGAAGGCAGGTCCAAGTTTCTTAAAACATTAATTAATGTTAGAAGTGTGTCTGATGTTTGAATTAATGCATGAGTCTTTGTGTGTTTTTAATTTCCTTGATGATCGTGTTCTATTACTAACCCCTTCTTATTATCTATTGTTTTATGGTCAACGTTTATTTACAACAAATATATCCATTATGACACAATGGCTATTTCTTTTTAACTTTTTTTATGGTTTTCTTCTTTTTTTATCTTATTTCTCTCCTCTATTTTTTTATATATTTAATTGTGAATTTTTTGTTTTTCACTTTTACTCTCTAACACTTCTCTCCCTCCCTCCCCCCCCCCCTCTCTCTTGCTCTCATTTTTTCTCTCATATTTTTCTGCTCCCCAAAACCTCATAGAATGACCATAACTAAGACCGTTGCCATTAAAAACCCCTCAACATCGTCCAACTCTGATGATGAAACTTCTCATTCTCTTATAACCAAAGATAAAGGAAATGCCTAAGCAATGAATATCTCCTCTGAGTGTGACTCAGAAGCCACCTTTATACTAACTTCTCCTTGCATAAAAGGCATTGTTATTGGTTCTCAAAGGAAGGAGAGTTATGTGAACCTGGAGAAGAAGAGGAAAAGGTCAAAATATGAGACTCCTACACTTTTCTCTGACAAAATGCTAAAAGAGAAGTTTAACAGTAGTTGGGTAGAAAAGAAAGTTATTTATAGAAGATATATTGATCTTCTTGAGATCAAAGCGAATGGATAAAACATTCTCAGCTTTATAAAGAAGCAAGGGTGGATTGGGTTCTTCGAGATGTATGAACCAATCTATCCAAAGCTTTAAGAGCTTTCATAGTTGTTGTTGAAGTGGATAACAATAACTTCACATTGAAGGCCACTTTGAAGGGTACTGAGATCTTAATCTCAAAACAACTACTAAATAATTTCTTAGGAGACCCTCCGATAGTGAAAGATTGTATGATGACTGGGTGGAAGTAAAAGGGCTCAGAAAGAAGAAAATCTAGAGAAAATTTTGGAGAATATGAAGGAAGACTTCAAGTCAAGATCCCTGACATCTTTTGGTAGGATTGTTCACTGGATCAACATGCTTTCTGTGAGGCCCAGGGCTGGTACCTTTCAAGAAGTTAATGACCATGATCTTTTGATCATTTTCTATCTTTAGAAGAAAATCCCTCTTGACTTGAAGTCAAGAAAATATAGAGCCATTTTTCATCATTAATCATATGATCAAGGCCACTAAACCTATCAGTCTTCCCTTTTTCATCATTAATCATGTGATTAAGGCCACTAAACCTATCAAGTCTACTTCTAGTGTCCCCTATGGGATGTTAATGAATTTGATTTTTAGACACTTTGGAGTGTTTATGAAGAATGAGTCTAGAGATGATGAAGTATTTTCTTCGAGTGCCAAGAATGTTGCTACCTTGAGGTTGAATCCTTAACCTAGGATGGAGATTGCTCACACTTGTTCCGATGAGAAGGATGTTTAGAACAAGGAAAATAAAAAGAAAAAGAAGAAGGAAAAGAATAAAAGATCTTCACCCCTCCCCATTGATTTTGTCAAGAGCATGAAGAGGATGAAGACTAAAGCTAGAAGGAGTCCTTTGTCTAAGAAAAATGAGGTGTATAAGACATTCGAAGAAAATATTGTGAAGGAAACTATTTCTTCTCAAATTGTTGTAGAATCTGACTTGGAAAGTGAGATTTCTAAGTTAGTTGAGAAACATTTTAAGAAAGCAAGCTCTGAAGAAGCTAAGAACTCAAAAGATTGCTGAAGAGCATTATGAGGATGCTCATAATGAGATTGAAAAAGAATAATCACCTCTGCATAAGGAAGAAATGCCACAAAATGGTTCTTATATGGAAGAAAACCCTTTTGAAGAACCATTAGACTATGGTTCTTTTCATGATGACTCAGAACATCATACTGAGTTAGAATAAAAGGATGAAGAGGACCATTTTGAGCCTTAGAATGAGGTATGTGAAGTTGATGTTGCTGATCAACCTACTCAAAATGAAGAAATGGGAGATCAGTAGGTAGAGGATGTCCTCAATGTTGAGGATATATTTGATGTGTTGGCCAAACTAAAGAATGTTGACTCTAGTTAGGATAAGGGAAACATATAACATAAAGAAAAGGGAAAACAATAACCTTCCCAAAAGGTTAAAGAGAATGTTGCTGAATAGAAAGCAACATAGGCTAGTAGGAGGACCCTTGTTGGGTTTATGAAGGATTCAATGTTCAAAATTGAAAACTTAGGAAATCTTTTGAACTCTTTCTTTTTTATACCTTTGTTAAAATCCCTTATGGGCTTGGCCCTATTTTAGGTGAACACTCTATCGTTTCTATCCTTTTTCTTGTTTATCCTACAAACTCTGTAACAAATAAGCCTTCCAAGGCTTAATAGGAAGTTCCTCATGTTTACATTCCAACTCCTTCTGCGACTACTACTACTAAATAATATTCTTTCATGCCGATAATATTCTCATAGGATCTGTCAAAGTTCTATGAAGAATAAATGAAGTCTTAATTTCCTTGAATCTAGTAGTTTATACGAGATTGAGGCAATGCAACATAAAATTTAGTATACTCTCGAGTCTTAAATTAAATAGAACATGAAGAAATATAGTATATTGTTGCATTGATTGTTTGGAGCAAGTCACATCTGTAGATTTTTTGGTTGATATGGAAATGGCTTTATGCTATGAAAAGCTTCGATTTCCTTTAAAAACTTAAAACTATTGTGACCTTTATTTGTGGTGAATGACTATCAATATGATTTTTATATGCAAGATATGGCTAAACTTACACATCATTTTGTGAGAGGAAATAATCCAAAGAAGTTTGCTTCTACTCTAGTGAGTTTTTTGGGCAAGGTCAGCCTCCTAACTTTTTTATTCCTTGTTATTTGGCTCAACTTTCCAAAATTATGTGGAGGCATACTAAAACATTTTGATCTTACTTTTCTGCTAAAATTTGGTTCGACACTTGGGATGATTTTATTTATGTTATATTATTGGGTGGTTCTCAAACTTAATTGGAGGAGGTAATTAATGCCTTTATTTTATATTTTAGGCATAGTTTTGGGAAGGATCAACTGATATGTTTTTTCAAATGTAGTGTTGTTATCCTGGTGAAGATGATTTGGTCATTGCTCAAGCAGTTTAAGGTAAATGTAATTTTCTCTAGAGATTCCCTGACAATATTATCAAATTTTTTTACTATTGAATACCCACGATGCTTATGATTCTTGAATAAGCACTTATACTAGGATGAAATTTATGTTTTTGCTTATTGTAGTGTATAGCATAGATATTTCTCAGTATAATATTTTGTTGTTTTTGAATGCCTTTAACAATTTTAACTTGGCTCAATATCTTTTGTATATTGTAGTATGTATTAGCACTAAGTGTTCTTTCATTTCATTGAAAAAGTAAAAAATAAAACACTTCCTATTCTTGTAAATAAAACAAACTTAAAAGAAATAAGATAATTGTATGCAATCTTAAGTATAGGTGTAGTTTCAATGACCATAATAACCCCTTGTTCTTCAAAGAAGTTATTGAGGAAAAAGAGAAACCCTGTTAGGATCCTTGGTTGTTGTTGTGACCATTGGATTTGTAAAATTAAAAAAAAAACATGCTTTCTAAGATCGTTGTCAGAAAATTTGTCTTAGAAAGTGGAAAGACAATTTTTCTGACAACCGTCTTAGAAAGTGAACTTTTTAAGACAACTTTTTGGAACAACCATCTTAGAGACATCAAATTTTTTAACTTTTTTTAAAAAAAAATAAAGTATAAGACGATTTTGTGGAGAAGCAATGTAGAAGCATGAAATCTAAGACAGTTTACGAACCATCATGGAAAAGGTTGAGCACATGGGAAGAACTAGATGACACATCATCCGATGAAGAAATAGAAGAGGAAGAAGAAGCCAACCTCTATCTAATGGCTGACACTACATAAGAAGCATCTGATTTAGAATCATATGAAGAGGTAAATATAAACAACCTTGAAACTCTTTAGTTAGCATATCATGAACTTCTATCCAACTCATCCATTATGTCCAAAGCTTATCAAAATTTTAGAATGGACTTCAAAAGATTATAAACAACTTCAAGGGAAACACAAAGAAAAGATAGATAATTCTTCATAAATTTCCACTCAATCATGAGATGACTTTGAAATTCTAAAGTTAACGACAACAAAGCTTCACCTTGAGAATGAGGAAATTTGTAAAGAAAGATCTAGTCTATTGCAAGACCTTTAGAAGTTGAAAAATCAATTAGAAGGCTTACAAAATGAGTATGCCAATACTCAATAAATTTCATGATAACCTAAATGAGGAAAGGTGAAATCTATTGAAAGAATGTTCACAAGTCCATAAGAATTATGAAAACTTGGAGGCAAGTAAACATAACTTATGGGCTGAATGTGAAGGATATATGAAATGCTTGAAATTCGAGATTGAATTTCTACGAGAGACTCTATTCAAATTTGTTGGAAGCACTGAGAAACTTAACAAAATATTAAGATACAACAAATGTCCAACTGACAAATATAGGAATGGATATAAAGGAAAGAAATATGTTCATGATAAAGAAACTATAGTATGTTATTTTTGTGGAAAGATTGGACACATGACATCCAAGTGTAGGCATCTACCAAAGATTGGATTGTCTAATGCTTTCAAAACTAACAAGAAAAGACTCGATAAAAGTTGGGTACCTAAAGAGAAAATAATTTTTGTTGCAGATATATTCAACCACGACAAGGACACACCAATCATGGTACTTGGACAGTGGTTGCTCACGTCATATGACAGGACAAAAAGGTATGTTCCAATGCTTGACTCCCATGCATGGTGGAATAGCCACTTTCAAACGAAATTAGAAAGGGAAGATAGCAGGAGTGGGAAAGATAAGTATTGATCCCTATCCTTCCATTGATAATGTACTTTTAGTTAAATAAATTAAACCTAATCTACTTAGCATGGACTTGATATTTCCTTTAGCAAAGAAAGGTGTGTCATCCAACACAAAAACGGGACCCAACTTTTCATTGCTAAGAAGAAAGGTAATCTTTATAAGATTAATATTAGTGAACTATCAAATCAAAATGTAGCATGTCTTTGATCCATCAAAGGAAATCACTGGGTATGGCACAAGAAACTTGGACATGCAAGCTTGAGGTTAATCTCAAAACTGCAAAGACATGACCTTATGAGATGTTTAGTAAGAATGTCATACAAATATGATTTACATTATGAAGCATGTCAAAAGGGGAAACAAATTAAAAACTATTTTTCAAGCAAAAACTTTGTTTCCATCTCAAGACCACTTGAACTATTACATATTGATTTGTTTGCTTCAACTAGAACAACCTTTATCACTAGAAGGACATAAGGTCTAGTAGTTGTGGACAACTACTCAAGATGGACATAGGTTATGGTCCTTGCTCAAGAGAATGAGTCCTTTGAAGTCTTCTTTAAATTCTGTAAAAAGGATTCTAAATGAAAAAGGAGTATGCATTACTTCAATCAGAAGTGATCATAGTGGAGAGTTTGAAAATGAGAGCTTTCGCTTATTATGTGAAGAGAATGAAATTCTTCATAACTTCTCTATTGCTAGAACACCTCAACAAAATGGTGTTGTAGAAATAAAGAATAGATCATTGAAAGAAATGGCTAAAACCATGCTCAATGACAACTCTACACCTAAACACTTCTGGGCTGAAGTAGTGAATACTTCCTGTTATTCACGGAACAAAATTTATATAAGACTCATTCTAAAAAGACTCCTTCTAAACTTTGGAAAGGACGAAAACCCAACATTTCATATTTCCATCCTTTTGGATGTTAGTGTTTCATTCTTAACACTAAAGATAACTTGAGAAAGTTTGACTCTAAGTGTGATAATGGAACATTACTTGGGTACTCTGAAACATCCAAGGCATACAAAGTTTACAACTCTAGAAACTTAGTTGTGGAAGAAGGTATTCATGTAAGATTCAATGACACAAAGCCTGATATAGAAATGTCAGAGCTTAATGAATCTTTTGCAGATATAAGACTAGGCAAAGGCATTAGACCACTGATAGAAAAATCTACAGGAACATATGCATCCAATCAAGTAATAGAACAACCTCAAGAAGAAAGAGAAACAACTAGAGAAATTCTAAGGAAGAACCATCCAAAGAGTCAAATCATTGGAGATCCCTCAACCAAAGTCCAGACAAGAGGATTTCTCAGACAACAAGATTACATAGCTTTCATTTCAGAAGTGGAACCCAAGCATATTGGTGATGTGATGGAAGATGAGAATTAGGTAGAATCCATGCAAGAGGAACTTGAACAATTCCAGAAAAATGATCTCTAGAAGCTTATAGAACTACCACAAGGAAAGAAAGTGTTGAGTGCTAAGTGGATGTTTAGAAGCAAGCTGGACGAGGCAAGTAAGGCTGTGAGAAACAAGGCAAGACTGGTTGCCAAGGTTTACTCATAACAAGAAGGTATAGATTATATAGAAACCTTTGCTCTTGTTGCTCGTCTAGAGGCAATACGCATTTTAGTCTCATTTGTAGCTCATACAAAAATGAAACTATATGAAATGGACATAAAAAGCGCATTATTCCTCAATGGACAGATAAAAGAAGAAGTCTATGTAGAACAACCCCCTGGGTTTGAGAGTAACACTTTTCTGCACCATGTTTTAAACTCAATAATGTATTGTATGGACCTAAGCAAGCTCCTAGAGCTTGGTATGAACGTCTTTGTTAACATTTTTTAAACATTGGCTTTGAAAGAGGAAAAATGGATACAACTCTGTTCCATAAGAATGATGACTCCCAATTTATATTAGTTCAAATTTATGTGGACGACACTATATTTGGTATTATTAATGAATCTCTCTGTGAGGATTTTCTAAGCTAATACAGGCTGAATTCAAAATGAGTAAAGATGGTAGAGTTAAAGTTTTTCATAGGACTGTAGATAAAGCATACCAACAATGGTATCTATATCCATCAAACCAAGTATGTCAAGGAACTTCTCAAGAAGTTCAAGTTGAAAGATGCAAAAGAAATAAAGACTCCTATGCATCCAACATGTCTTGGACTGAATGAGAAATACGAAAAAAATGGACAACTCACAATATAGAACAATGATTGGATCCTTACTATATGTAACTGTGTCCAAACCTGAGATATTGTTTAGTGTTGGACTATCTGCCAGATTCCGACAAGACCCAAGGGAAGTTCACTTAACTGTTGTCAAAAGAATATTTAGATATTTAATTGGAACTCTAATCTTGGTCTTTACTTTAAGAATAACAAGGAATTCAAGTTGATTAGTTACTGTGATGCTAACTATGTGGGTGAAAAACTTGAAAGAAGAAGAACTAGTGGAAGCTGCCATCTCATTGGTGGAAACCTAGTCACTTGGATCAACTGATATGGATAAAGAATGAACTAGAAGACTTCAATATATATAAAGGAAACATCCCTATCAACTGTGATAATAAAACTGCAATAAGTATCTCTAAAAACCCTACTTTGCATTCACGAGCCAAGCACATAGAAATTAAGCATCACTTTCTAAGAGACATGTTCAGAAGGGAATAGTGGAACTACAGTTTATATCCATTGATGGTCAACTTGCTGACATTTTACAAAACCACTTACTGAAGAAAGGTTAATTATGTTAAGAGATCAACTTGGAATGGACTTAGTAAATGAATGATTAATGTCTAAATGTCTGACAAGTTATACTATGCATCTAGAGGGCACATCATCCAATGGCCATAGATACATATATGCATGTCTGGACGACTGCAAGTGGACGAGGGATATATTAAAAACTTTATCAAAATGTTGCATTTTGATTGCTGAGCTATCCTTAAGTAATGAACCTCTTAAAAGCCCAGAGAAACTGCTATATTCCTTATAAACTCCTTCAAATCAGAGCAACAATCTATCTTCAAAATATTTGCAAGAATTCTCAAGATTTTTCTCAAGAAAACCTCACAAAAACCCTAATGTTTTCTTTACTCACCATGACAAACTTCAGTGAAAACACTGCTCTTGCCATGTCCATCATCACTACAGATGCCACCACCATCTACATTGAAGGTGAACCCACTGTTCACATTGAACACTTCTTTGATATTGAAATTGTTGGATCAAGTGGCCTCGGAATGATTAAGAAGGGGGGATTGAATTAATTATTAATGATCCTTGTCTAATTAAAAAAATAATCCTTCTTAATGTTACTAGATTCAATTAGGATTTTACTACTAAGTTAAGAAAGAAAAGACCAGAAACAAAAACTTAACCAAAAGTAAAAGCGATAATTAAAGTACACAGCGGAAATTAAATAGTGTAGGGAAGAAGAAGACACACAAGATTTATATTGGTTCGGCCATAAACCGTGCCTACATCCAGTCCTCAAGCAACCTGCAGTTCTTGAGATTTCTTTCAACCTTGTAAAATCCTTTACAAGCCAAAGATCCACAAGGGATGTACCCTCCCTTATTCTCTTTGAATAACCAAGTGGATGTACCCTCCACTAGAACTGATCCACAAGAGATGTGTTGGATCAAGTGGCCTCAGAATGATTAAGAAGGGGGGATTGAATTAATTATTAATAAGCCTTGTCTAATTAAAAAAATAATCCTTCTAAATGTTACTAGATTCAATTAGGCTTTTACTATAATGTTAAGAAATTAAAGAACAAAAATAGAAACTTAACCAAAAGTAAAAGCGATAATTAAAGTGCACAGCGGAAATTAAAGATTGTAGGGAAGAAGAAGACAAACACAAGAGTTTTATACTGGTTCGGAAATAACCCGTGCCTACATCCAGTCCCCAAGCGACCTGCGGTCCTTGAGATTTCTTTTCAACCTTGTAAAAACCTTTACAAGCAAAGATCCACAAGGGATGTACCCTCCCTTGTTCTCTTTGAACAACCAAGTGGATGTACCCTCCACTTGAACTGATCCACAAGAGATGTACCCTCTCTTGTTCTCAGTTATAACAACCCAAGTAGATGTACCCTCTACTTGTACCACAAAGGATGTACCCTCCTATGTGTTAAGACAAAGTTCTCAGGCGGTTAGTCCTTTGAAACTTTGTAAAGGGGAAACAATAGATATTTCAAGCGGTTAGTCCTTTGAAATCTTTTGTTTAAGGGAAAGGGATGAATCAAAAGAATTCTCAGACTGTGTCGTTTTGAATTCTTTGAAATGGGAGAAGGGAGACACAAAAGAATTCAGGAGGTTAGTCCTTGGTGAATTCTTTTTGGCAAAGGGAGAAGAGAATAAAAAGATATAGCACACTTTTGTTTTTTGTGAAAGAGCAAGGTTTGGAAACCAGAAAACTTAGAAAGCTTTTGGCAAAGGAAGAAGAAGAAGAATAATAAGTAGCAAAGGTTTCTCAAAAGTTATTCTAAAGAATTGTTAAAAAGTTATTGAAATGCAAGTCAAGGTCTTGCTTTTATAGACTCTTCATGTATGGTCAAGAAAACCATTGGAAGAGTTATAACCTTGAGAAAAACCTGAAAACCATTGGAAGAGTTACATCTCTTGATTTTTATTCAAAACTTGTCACTGGTAATCGATTACACAAAACATTTTATGAAAAGATGTGACTCTTCACAATTGAATTTGAATTTCAACGTTTAGATACCCTGGTAATTGATTACCAATATATTGTAATCGATTACACCATTTAAAAAACAATTGGAATGTTGCAAATTCAGTTAAAAGCTTTTGAAATCAAACTTTGCCACTGGTAATCGATTACAGGAAACTAGTAATCGAGTACCAGAGAGTAAAAACTCTAGTAACTTAGAAAATTTTGAGAAAAACTCTTTTGAAAAACAAAACTGTGCTATGTTTGTTTTTTGAAAAATCTTTTCAATACTTCCCTTGTGAAGTCTTCTTGATTTCTTCTCTTGAATCTTGAATTCATCTTCTCTTGAATCTTGAAATCAAACTTCTCTTGATTCTTGAATCTTCTTGATTTCTTCTCATGAAACTTGAAATTAAACTTGATCTTGAACTTGTTGACTCAATCTTGAAATCATTCTCTTGGGCTTTTTGTCATCATCAAAACTACTTGAATCAACTTGATTTATCATCATGAAGCTTGTTTCTACAAGATGTACCCTCTCTTGTTCTCAGTATAACAATCCCAAAGTAGATGTACCCTCTACTTGTACCACAAAGGATGTACCCTCCAATGTGTTAGGACAAAGAATTCTCAGGCGGTTAGTCCTTTGAATCTTTGTAAGGGTAAACAAAAGATATTTCAGGCAGGTAGTCCTTTGAATCTTTTGTAAGGGAGAAGAGAGACACAAAAGAATTCAGGCGGTTAGTCCTTCTGTTCTTTTGGCAAAGGGAGAAGAGAATGAAAAAGATGAATAACACAAGTTTTTGAGCAAAGAACTTTTCTTGGAAGAGAAAGTGTTGAACAAAAACTTTTAGAAAGATGAAGAGAAATGAATCAGAGAATTTTGTAGACAGAGTAGAAAGATATTGAAAGATGTTGATAGATGATGTAAAGATAGATTGAAAGATTCATGCCATGGTCACATATTTATAATCTCTTGATGACTCAAGTTAAAGTTTGTGACTCTTGGCAATTTCTTTAAAACTAGTCACCCTTCAAAAATTGTGACTCTTTAAAAAACTAGTCACTTAAAAAGTTGTGACTTTTGAAAAAATCTTTAGAAACAAGTCACTTGAAGAATTGTGACTTTTGGAAATTCATTTTTCGAAATCAGTTACTGGTAATCGATTACCATTAAGGTGTAATCGATTACACATCAACAGATGTGACTCTTCATTTTGAATTTTGAAAATTAAAACGTTTAGAGTCTCTGGTAATCAATTACAGGTATTGTGTAATCGATTACACAAGTTTAAAATGATTTTAAATTGTTTAAACATAAGTTATAAGTCTTGAAATTTGAAATCTTAACGTTTTAAAACACTGGTAATCGATTACTACCTTCTGGTAATCGATTACCAGAGAGTAAAACTCTTTGGTAATGATTTTGTGAAAACTTCTTGTGCTACTCAATGTTTTGAAAAACTTTTTTTGTACTTATCTTGATTGAGTCTTCTCTTGATTCTTGAATCTTGATCTTGATTATTCTTGAATCTTGATTCTTGAAACTTGATTCTTGAATCTTGATTCTTGAAATTTGATTCTTGAATCTTAGGAATTTTCTTAACTCTTGATTCTTTGGCATCATCAAATTAATCTTGGAAGGCATTGCTTCCACAATCTCCCCCTTTTTTATAATGACAATCTTGAAATCAAGAGAATGCATACAGGTTTTGTTCTACCGTTCACTCTTCCCTTTTCCCCCCTATCTTTTTGAATTTATGCTTAATTTTAATGTTTTGAAAATATAATATCTTGATTTCTAAAATATCCATTTTTCTCTCCCCCTTTGGCAACATCAAAAAGGCCAAAGTGCGTAAAACATACATAATTTAAAACATACACAAAGCATATTTTGTAAAATAAACATAAAAGATTCTAAACCATTCATGAAGCAAGACATAAACCAAATTAAAATGTAAACCACATAGTCATGTATCACAATCCATAAATATTCAATCATACTAAGCAAATATTGAAAATACTAAGTGTTCAAATGTCATAAGCATATAGCCAAATACAAGGCTTTAGAAACAAAATATAATAATAATAATAATAAAGTCTAAACTGATGGTGGTGGTGGAGTTAAATCAAGGCAGTCGCGAATGATGGTGACATCTTCTTCAACCTTTGTGATCCTTGAGTCCATTACATCGAATTGCATGTCCACTTTTTGTTCCAAAGCATCAAACCTTTCACCAACATAGGTTTGGAGTCCATCAAACCTGTCCAAAATACTTTGAAGGAGAGAAGAGTCCCCTTCAACTGGTAATTGTCCTTCATCATCATTTGGTTGAGTACCCTTTTTTACCCAAGAGCCATCATGCTCTTTGCGGTAACCAAAGGACACAACCACAGCAGCACCGATCAAGAAAGATCTCTTGATTGGAACATAAGGTTCAGAATCAAGAGGGATGTTAAAATGTTGAAGGAAAAGAGTGACTAAATGTGGATATGGTAAAGGAGCATTTAATCGCAATGCCTTATGCATGCGATATAGGACTAGGTGTGCCCAATCAATTTGTCGGCCGGTATGAAAGGCCCACATGACAATAAGATCTTCTTTAGAAACCTGTGCAAGGTTTGAAGATCTTGGGAGTAAGATACGAACAATAAGATAGTGAAGGATACGGCTTTCAAGAGCCAATGAACCGGCAAGAAGCCTTCCGGTCATATCCGCTTGGTTGGTGCAAACCAACTGGCGAGCATCATGCACAGAAAAATCAAACTTCCAATCATCATCCAGTGGACCTTCAAATGGTACACCGTCACTAGACAATTGGGTCAAATCATAGAAGAGGGATTGGTCAATGACCATCTTTATCCCATAAACTTCTGAAATCAAGGTACTTTCTTGAATTTCAAGATTAGAATAAAAATCTTTTACCAATTCAGAATACACAGGCAATTTTAGAGACATAAAGGGAATGAGATTTGAGTTTTTAAATGCTTGAATGCATTCGAAACTTTCATCATAAAAAGAAATCCATATCTATGAACTTAGGGTCAATGATAGAACAATAGGAGAAGAGGTTTGTGTACCGTATACGTTGTTCTTCCAATGAGAACAATGAGGAGGAGGAAATGGAGGAAGGAATTGGAGTATCCTGAACCTCGGAATGCCGTTGGCTTCTACTCGAAGAACCTTTGCGCTTCTTTGATGGTTCCGCCATTTGAGAGACTTTTTTGAAATTTAAATCGGTTGAAATGAAAGAGAATGAAAAAAGATGAATTTTGGGCTTTGTGGGGAGTGATTTGGATAAGAAATGAGTGAGTTATGGCAAAAAGAAGAATTGGGAACGAGGGTTTCGCGAGAGCAATGGAGGTTTCTGATTTCTGATTTCGAAATCTGAATTTATAGGAGCAGGGATGCGTTGTAATTGATTACAACATTTGGTAATTGATTACACTCTTCCTAACTTGCTGTAATCGATTACATTATAGTAGTAATCGATTACCAGAGAGCTATTTAGGAAAACTAAGTGTTGAATGAATTCTTAGAGTGAAAGGATTTGAAAAGGGGTCAAAATATTTTATATCTAAAAACTCTTATATGAAAATAAATATATATAACATAATAGATTTTAAAAAAACTTTATGAATGACTTTTAAGCAAGTAATTCACATATCATACAAAAAATCATGCAAGAATCATATATACTATCAACTATTTGTTTTAATATTAAACTTCATGCTTCAAGAAAGAAAATAACTCAATCAAACATATAAACACATAGCAATCAATCAAGAAAAAAAATTGTTAGTCTTCATATAAACAAGTTAATTGAAAGAAAAAAAATTTCAATCAACTAAATTTAAAAGAGAATGATTTTGATGTTACCTTTTTCATAATTCAAGTGTCTAGATCTTTAAAGATGGAAGTCAGACTTTTGCTTTTTGCTTAATCTTCTTGAGAGATGTTCTTATCGCTTTCATAGTCCTTGGATAGAAGGTTGATCTCCTTCTCCGAACCATTGGATGAGTCATTGTCATCCCTAGACGCCTTCTTGGATCTTCTTTCTTTATAGCTTTTCTTCTCATTCTTCTCGGGCCATGACTCATTTGAGGGGCAGTTTGCTTTTATGTGACCGAGTTGATTACACTTATAGTATTTAAGTGTAGGAGAAACATCTTGGGATCTCTTCCCATTATTGAAGTTATGACTTCTCTCCATTCTTCTATTTTTGACAAATTTATGAAACTTCTTTACAAAGAGTGAGAAGTCCTCTTCATCATCAGATTTTTCTTCTTCTTCTTCTTCTTGTATTGAGGAGGAGGCTTTGAGTGCTATGCTTCTTTTCCTTTTGTCGGTCTCTTCATTTTGGTTTAGACGTTGGAGTTCCATTTTATGTTCCTGCAATTTGCCAAACAAAGTGGCAAGAGACATAAAGGAAAGATCTTTACTTTCAGAAATAGCAGTTACCTTGGGTTGTCATTCCCTACTTAAACATCTTAAAACTTTATTAATTAAATCTTCATTAGGGAAGATTTTTCCTAAGGAGGCAAGATGGTTGACTATGTGTGTGAATCTTTTCTGCATACTTTGGATGTTCTCATTAGGGTTCATCCTAAATAATTCATATTCATGTGTAAGGGTATTTACTCTAGATCTTTTCACATCAGTGGTGCCTTCATGTGTAAGTTGGAGAGTATCCCACATCTCCTTTGCATTTGAACAGTTTGACACTCTAAAATATTCATCAATTCCTAGGGCTAAAGTGATAATGCTTTTGGCTTTAAGATTATATTGGATTCTTCTTTTATCCTCATCAGTCCACTTATCTCTAGGTTTTTGTGTTGTTGTACTAGTGCTTGCATCTACTATGGTGGCTATGTAAGGTCCTATTTCTATTGCTTCCCAAATGTTTAAATCTATGGCTTCAATAAAGATTTGCATTTGGGTTTTCCAATAGTGGTAACCCTCATCATTAAAGATAGGTGGCCTATGGATGGAGTTTCCTTCAGGAAACAGAGAATTTGAGGAGGCCATGAATCTTGAAGTTGTGAAACGTTTTACAAGATACCTACTCTGATACCACTTGTTGGATCAAGTGGCCTCAGAATGATTAAGATGGAGGGATTGAATTAATTATTAATGAGCCTTGTCTAATTAAAAAACTAATCCTTCTTAATGTTACTAGATTCAATTAGGCTTTTACTACTAAGTTAAGAAAGAAAAGACCAGAAACAAAAACTTAACCAAAAGTAAAAGCGATAATTAAAAGTACACAACGGAAATTAAAGAGTGTAGGGAAGAAGAAGACAAACACAAGATTTATATTGGTTCGGCCATAAACCGTGCCTACATCCAGTCCCCAAGCAACCTGTGGTTCTTGAGATTTCTTTCAACCTTGTAAAATCCTTTACAAGCCAAAGATCCACAAGGGATGTACCCTCCCTTGTTCTCTTTGAATAACCAAGTGGATGTACCCTCCACTTGAACTGATCCACAAGAGATGTACCCTCTCTTGTTCTCAGTATAACAATCCCCAAGTAGATGTACCCTCTACTTGTACCACAAAGGATGTACCCTCCAATGTGTTGGGACAAAAAACTCTCAGGCGGTTAGCTCAACCATAGAGACACCTTAATCCAACCATGAAAGAAGTAGTTAGGAAAGAGGTGGTCAAGCTATTCGAACCTGGAATGATATATCCTATATCAGATAGCTCGTGGGTAAGCCTTGTACAGGTTGGTCCAAAGAAAGGTGACATAATTGTTGTGAAGAATAAGAAAAATAAGTTTGTTCCAACTCGGACCCAATGACAAAAAGCTCAACTAAGTCACCAAGAAGGATCATTTCCCATTGTCATTTATGGATCAGATGTTGGAGAGATTAGTAGGCCAAGTATTCTATTGTTTTCTTGATGGTTATTTAGGATATAATCAAATCTTTGTTAATCCTAAAGATAAAGAAAAGACAACTTTTACTTGCCCTTTTAGTGTTTTCGCTTACAGGAAGACGCCTTTCGATCTTTGTAATGCTCCTGCTACATTTCAATGATGCATGCTTGCCATATTTGTGGATCTTGTTGAAAAGAGTAATGAAGTTTTCATGGATGATTTCTCTATTTTTGGCTCTTCATTTGATTAATGCCTTTCTAATCTTGACACAGTACTAAAGCGGTGTGTGGAAACCAATCTTGTACTTAACCGAGAGAAATTGGTAACTTAAGGCATTGTTCTAAGCCACAAGATCTTTGTTCGTGGCATTTGTCGCAACGTGCCCTTTTGCGGGCGAGCGAAGGCGAGGCTCACGGGTGCGCTTTCCAAAGGAGGAAAGATGCGCAGAGTCGCCACCAACGTTTATTTGTGGAAAACGTCGGGAAAACCGAAGGAAACCGGTCAAAATGAAAATTCTAAGTTCGGGAGTTGTATTTACGTTTGAGGAAGGTATTAGCACCTCTCACGTTTGTCTCAAAGGACAACAGCCTATTTTTAGGATTGTGGAAATTGTGTTATCTTAACTTTTATTTCTTTTTATTTTTTGAGGTCGACAAAAGCGGGGCTTTTGCTCCTACGTACCCTCCATCAAAGAGGAAATCAGACCTACGTAGTTCTTCCTTTAAGCATGAATCAAGCGATTCTTTTACTAGAAAGGTGATCATTTTAAGGCGTTGGACCTTAAAAATGATCCATTTACTTGATAAGGAAAAAGCTGAGATAAAACTTTCAAATCCTTTTTTAGTGATTTTTTTGGTGGACGAGCTTGACTTGGCGAATTGATTTTAGCCTTAGTTTCGCTTTAGTTATTAGTCAATTCAATTAAGAATGAGAAATCCCAAAGAGAAAACGTCCGATTGATTTTTGTGCTTCATTTTACTAAAAGATATTTTTAGATTATTATATTATTATTTCACCTCTTTTTTTATTTCCAACGTGGTTATGGCACAATCGAACGGTCGGAATTCATTTTAACCGAAATTAACGGATGATACAATTCAAATGATCGGTGGAAATTTATTTTATTTTTAGATTAGGCGGGAAATGACTTAAATAAATGACTGAAGCACGTCAAAAGGGGTATAGAAAGCGAATGAAAACGAGAATAAAAATACATGAAACAAAATGTGGACCACCACGGGTATATAAAATGAATTGAAAAGCTCGGTTTGAGGTACTTACCCGTTGAAGACTGAAGAAAACGAAGAACGAACGATGAATGTTGAAGAACGGTCAAGAATCTTCGCGTAATTACTCACGAAAACGTTACGTAAGCGCCTCGGCTTGGATTTTCTTCACGGAAATAATTTTCCTCAGTAATTTCGAGAGAATGAGAAGTGCCAAGAAGGCTGAACCTCTTCTCCCTTCACTCCTCCCCCTATTTATAGCAAAATAGGGGAGGAGCTTGCCACCCAGCTCGCCCAGGCGAGCAAGGTTGCTTCCTCCAGAAGCAACAACCTTCTGGAGGAAGAATCTGGAAGGCCCAAGTGGGCCTGATTGCTATTTGTACCCCCCTTTTTACTAAATGCACCCCCTCTACCTTTTTTGGCAATTCTTTTTCCGTAACGTTACAAAAATTTACGAATTTCGTAACGATACTTATTTTCCTTCCGCAAGGTTACGAGTCCTTACGGATTATGTATTTACTCTTTTTTAGCTTTCGAAGAAGTTACGAAAACTCACGGATTGTGAAAAATACCTCCTTTCGATTTCCGTCACATCACGGAATTTTCACGGATCGCGTAAGCCTGCTTCCTTTTGATTTTCGGCACGTCTCGGGACTTCACATATTTTGCAACAAAGGGTGCCAAACATCTCGAAGCGGTCAATCAATGGTTGTATATCATCAAATTATAATCCCCGAACGAGATTAGGGTATGACAGTTGCCCCTCTTTACTTACCTCTCATCGGAGATAAGAGGAAAGCAAAGATAAGACACTGATTTCATCCATCCTGCCCTTTCCGTGATGACGATTCTCGTCTCTACTCCTTCTTTTTTTTGCTGTACAACACAAAACAAAATACAAACAACAACAAGAACAACGAATATAATATACATATACATGGGGCTCCGCGCTTGATAATGGAGGACACATGAACAGCGCTAGGCAATGACATTCATGGGGCTCCGAAAAAGGTGGAGAATGGAGGATTGCCTTGAGGGTCCGCACTTAGGCAATAATGAAACATAGCTCCAAACTCGAAGGTGGCGGACACATGAACAGCGCTAGGCAATAACATTCATGGGGCTCCGAAAAAGGGGGAAGAATGGAGGATTGCCTTGAGGGTCCGCACTTAGGCAATCATGAAACACAGCTCCAAACTCGAAGGTGGAGGACATATGAACAGCACTAGGCAATAACATTCATGGGGCTCCGAAAAAGGGGGAGAATGGAGGATTGTCTTGAGGGTACGCACTTAGGCAATCAAGAAACACAGCTCCAAAATCGAACGTGGAGGATACATGAACAGCGCTAGGCAATAACATTCATGGGGCTCCGAAAAAGGGGGAGAATGGAGGATTGCCTTGAGGGTCCGCATTTAGGCAATCATGAAACACAGCTTCAAACTCGAAGGTGGAGGACACATGAACAGCGCTAGGCAATAACATTCATGGGGCTCCGAAAAATGGGGAGAATGGAGGATTGCCTTGAGGGTCCGCACTTAGGCAATCATGAAACACAACTTCAAACTCAAAGGTGGAGGACACATGAACAGCGCTAGGCAATAACATTCATAGGGCTCCGAAAAAGGGGGAGAATGGAGGATTGCCTTGAGGGTCCGCACTTAGGCAATCATGAAACACAACTCCAAACTCGAAGGTGGAGGACACATGAACAGCGCTAGGCAATAACATTCCTGGGGCTCCGAAAAAGGGGGAGAATGGAGGATTGCCTTGAGGGTCCGCACTTAGGCAATCATGAAACACAACTCCAAACTCGAAGGTGGAGGACACATGAACAGCGCTAGGCAATAACATTCATGGGGCTCCGAAAAAGGGGGAGAATGGAGGATTGCCTTGAGGGTCCGCACTTAGCCAATCATGAAACACAGCTCCAAACTCGAAGGTGGAGGACACATGAACAGCGCTAGGCAATAACATTCATGGGGCTCCGAAAAAGGGGGAGAATGGAGGATTGCCTTGAGGGTCCGCACTTAGGCAATCATGAAACACAGCTCCAAACTTGAAGGTGGAGGACACATGAACAGCGCTAGGCAATAAAATTCATGGGGCTCCGAAAAAGGGGGAGAATGGAGGATTGCCTTGAGGGTCCGCACTTAGGCAATCATGAAACACAGCTCCAAACTCGAAGGTGGAGGACACATGAATAGCGCTAGGCAATAACATTCATGGGGCTCCGAAAAAGGGGGAGAATGGAGGATTGCCTTGAGGGTCCGCACTTAGGCAATCATGAAACACAACTCCAAACTCGAAGGTGGAGGACACATGAACAGCGCTAGGCAATAACATTCATGGGGCTCCGAAAAAGGAGGAGAATGGAGGATTACCTTGAGGGTCCGCACTTAGGCAATCATGAAACACAGCTCCAAACTCGAAGGTGGAGGACACATGAACAGCGCTAGGCAATAACATTCATGGGGCTCCGATAAAGGGGGAGAATGGAGGATTGCCTTGAGGGTCCACACTTAGGCAATCATGAAACACAGCTCCAAACTCGAAGGTGGGGGACACATGAACAGCTCTAAGCAATAACATTCATGGGGCTCCGAAAAAGGGGGAGAATGGAGGATTGCCTTGAGGGTCCGCACTTAGGCAATCATGAAACACAGCTCCAAACTCGAAGGTGGAGGACACATGAACAGCGCTAGGCAATAACATTCCTGGGGCTCCGAAAAAGGGGGAGAATGGAGGATTGCCTTGAGGGTCCGCACTTAGGCAATCATGAAGCACAGCTCCAAACTCGAAGGTGGAGGACACATGAACAGCGCTAGGCAATAACATTCATGGGGCTCCGAAAAAGGGGGGTTGGTGGGACCGAACGGTCCACCGGGTTTTTCCACTTGAAAGGCAAACATGCTTTTTGTAAAGAAAAATAAATCATTCGCGAGAGCACCATATCTTAGAGAAACAATATACTTGTGCCAAGGGTAATCTTTTTGTTAACCGAGAATGAAGGGCAGGACGTCAACTTTTAGCTTTTAAATGAACATGCAGGGGAAACATCGGGCTGAGCTGAAAATGAATCACTCATAGTGTATAAAAATCACAAGGCAAGTGTTTTATCCTATTCCCAAACCATAACTGCACCATGACTCTATTTTTCACACGACTTCCTATCGAATCAAAGATCAAACGTACGATCACGGACCAATAGGATTTTCTCGAGGTAGTGTTTTTTTGAGAGGATGTTGGGTGTTTCGGTCTTTTCCTCTTTGTTCAGGTGGGGTGGGATATCGCCAGTCGAGAACGACCTTGAATGGCAATCTGAAAGGAAGAAACACCAAAAATGGGTTTTCCTTTGCCGACAGTCACTTACCTTGCCGAAAATTTATCTGGTCGGAAGGTTCTCTGATCTTTTTCTTTCATTGATCGAGAATTATTCTGTTTGCCTCCGATCTTTTCCATTTCCACCCCCTTCCGATCTTCGGCCGGGAATCATTCTTTCTCTTTCTTTTTTATTGTTCTTTTCTTTATTTTCATCTTTTTCTTTTCTTTCTTTCTATTTTCTCCTTTTCCACCCCTTTCTTTGGGAAATCGGGTTTTAGCATTCTATTCGCTTTCCCTTGAGGAGATTCCGCTGTCCTTTGCTTCGGGGGAAAGGATGAGGATTCCTTTTTCATAGGCCAAGGTTCAACAAGGTCTAAGGTTGTGTCTCAATGGGGTCTTTTATCGTGGGAACCCCAATCTTGATATCTGGGGCGAAACAAAATTGGGTGTCAAGGTGTCGATTTCGGGCCGAACTTCCATATTATTCCATAAGGCACGCGTGACAATGATGATTTGAAAACAACGTGCAAAATTAGTCATGGCTACAGCCAGGTGGGCTAAATCACTGCACTCCGTTCCCAGACATACAGTTCTCTAGCTTGCTCTATCAAGTTCTAAGGTTTTAAAGCACTTCCTAGTACTAAAAATCCTAACTTTACACACAAATGGGTGATCAAGCCACAAGCATGTAAGAAATAAGTGTAGATAGAAGCAATGAACACATAAAAACAACTTTAAATAGATAGTGAAAGGATATTACACCAAATCCCCAGCAAGTTAGTAACTTTCAGCACAAAGGATGGGAATTAGAAGAGAAACTAAGATTACAAGTGATTAGGATGTCTCCTCCACCCCTAGAACCCTAAAAGCACTCCTAAAACCTAAACTCTCTTGAAGGTAGGAGCTTTGCTCTGTTTTTCATCTCTATGTGGTGTCTCTTCGTTTCCTCACCCAGTATATCTCTTGTTTTACGCCAACTTCAGTGTTTTAAAGGCTCTTTCACATTTCAAATTTTGAAGGCTTGCTTAGTGCCATTTTCTCACTAAGTGCGAGTTAGTGAATTCTCACTTAGCGAGCTAGGCACGCTAAGTGCGAGAAGGGACAAACGACTCGCTGGGTGAGCTTGCGGCGCGTCGGGCGCAGGCATTTGTGATTGATCCTCTTCTAGGGTTTCCCCTCGTGCTAAGCGGGTTGAGTGCCTCACTTAGCGGATGTCACTCGCTAAGCGCATATGCCTCGCTTAGCGAGACACTAGCTACTTCACCTTCTTTTCTTTTGGCCTGAAACTGAAGTTAATTCAACATTAATTCACAAAATAGGAGTATTTGCTGAGCAAAATCAAACTAAACATGAAAATATGTACAGATCATACAAAAAGAATCATAAATTGAGGGAAAGATGCTAATTTCATATAACTATTCAATACAAAAGTTAGTCGTAAATGACAACTAACAAACTCCCCCAAATTTTTAGTTTTGCTTGTCCTCAAGTGACAGAATTCTCAGTGGTTACTAAAAAATGTGTTTGTTCCAAAACATTCAATCATATGACATAAGTAGCAAGCAATGCTTCAACCAACATCTCTTCACAAAGATATGCAGAATTTCAAAGATATGAACATGATTATTAATTATCACAAGTGAAATAAGTTAGCAAGCAAGACAGATATCTAGGAAGGTTCATCCAGCCAATGCCTCATAGTCACTGTTTCTCTCAAGCACAAGTGTTTAAGGCAATTTTCCAAATCAACAACCAACACAAGTCCCAACTTTTGCATTTCATCTCATGACATACAATCACAAACACACAAATTGAATCTGAAGGACTTTCTTGGCTTGTAATGAGGCTGGGCTGCAGATAATTCATGGTTTTTCTAGGATGCAAAAGCTTAGGTTCTAGGAGAGCATTCATCCTTAGATCAACTCTTTTCTTTTTATTCCAGCTTCTATTGACTTGCCAATCAACATTTAAGGCACTTAGCTTAAGTAACAACACACACATACTTTTATTCTTGAAATTTCTCCTTTTTTTTAGCAGTTTTTTTTTTACTAACTGTTTCTTGACACAATTTTCTGTGTGGCTAATATTTGTCTTACCACAATTACCATCACCCAACATCTTCCCCCAAATTTGGGACAAATTAGCTTTGAACCATGATGGTTTCCTACAACCTAAGGAAAGGTATATGGAGATTATAATTCAATAGGCTTAGGGTTCAATTCAATCAATCATATTCAAGCTCAAAATGGGTGCAAGGGATTCATCATTCATGAACAAGGTAAGCTATTTGGCTAAGTGGCTACTTCAATCAATCACGACCTTTATCATTTCCAAATTCATGCATTCATTCAATATTCAGAGATTCATGCAAAAATCGGTACTCAATGCTCGTCGTTCTCTCACAATTAAGGTTCACACAACTCACCGGGTTATGGCTAATGATTACCTTCACAATTTATCTGTCAAACAAACTAACAATTTCACTCATGTGTCCTTAATTCATGTTCTTTCTCTCTAATTACCGCATACTTGTTCAAAGCATGTGATCTAACATCGCAATTCACTCAATTCATGCAATTGATCAAACCAAAATCATTCACAAACACAGAAATTTCAAACCAAAACAAACCACTGCAATATATAAATGTAAATTGTTCAAAAAGCTGTAAAATTTGCTGAAAAAGTAACTAACTAAACTAAAACTGAAATGTAAAAACTGTATCTGAAAAGCAGAAATATAAAATGAAGTCTTTTCATCAATCCTGTGCCGGTGTAGGCTCATCCCGAGGTGAGGAAAGAGCATCCTAGGTTGGCTAAGGTGTCTCTTGTGCTGTAGTGGGCCAGGGATCCCAAGTGCTCTGCACCGCTACCATGTCAGCTGCATAATCTGTATCCTTGGCACCATCCTCATCCTCTATGATCTCCACAAGTGGTGTGGCAGCAGGTGTGACCTCTGGAGTGGCCTCGGCCTCTGGTGATGCCTCCGGCTCGACCTTTGGCTGCGGCTCTTGGGCTGTAGGAGCCTCACCTCCCCCCAAAGGAGAAGGCTGGACTCCTGACCAGGCCACCTGGGCCATGAATGCCTCCATGCTCATAATCAGTCGATGCTGAGCCAAGTCATGGATACTCTGCATCACCTGTCATAAGCCATGGTGGAGGCTCTGCGGCATCGTCACTAGTATGCTCTGAGTGGAGGGATTGGAAGGTACTAGAGTGGCAAGAGTGGGAGCTGGTGGTGCTGGTGGAGGAGTTGGAGCATAAGGAGCTGGAGTAGAAGTGTCTGATGGTCCCCAAGCCCTAGCTTTGCAGGTCCCCAGAAAGGTGATCATGGGATCATCCGAGTTCCAGCAATTCTTCCTAATGTATACCAAATTAATGGCAGGGCTCAGGGACTCGAAGGTGAGAGAATCGAATATGACTCCTCTGGCTACGCACAAAGCTGTGATGAGTGCAGGAAAGCCAAGCCGAGAGGAGTTAGACTGGGCCATCTGAGAGATCTGGCCAGAAATGAGCGAGCCCAAGTCCATATCCATCTTCATCACAAGCCCGTAGACTAACCTCGCCCTATCCATGTTAAAATCGGACGTGTGAGAGGTGGGGCAAGGTTGGAGTATGATAACACACTCCATGTCTGGGCAAGGGTGGTAAGGTCCTTCCTCAACAGCTTCCAGGGTGCCCCTTCAGCATTAAGAACAAATTCGTGCCCTAGAGTCTGGCGGCAAACTCCTGAGGGTTTGGGCGTGAGTAACAAAATCTGGTGTGGGTGGTGTATTGCTCCCCAAGCTCCAAGATCACTAGGTTCTCCAGGAATGTGTTGAGGGACTGAGCATCGAACTTTATAAGCTTCCCCCGCACTCTGACCTGCCTCGGAGATTTATCCTTCGGATCATAAAGATTAGCATAAAATTCCTTGACCAAGGCCACGTCAATGTGACCGTCAAGCTTCCTGGTCAAGGCTTTATGCCAACTCCACCTCTTAAGCTCCCGACGGAACTCATCATACTCTGAAATGTATAAAATGGCGTTCCTCTCCGGGGAAGGATGTTCCAGGAGTGAACATTTTGTGCATAGCGCTCCCAGGCACCCTTGGAAATGAATCTCGTGGTGTCATAGGGCTCCATAGGTCTGGAGGCGGTAGCTTTCCTCTTCCTAGAGGCCATCTACATCAAAAGAATAATAGGAATTGAAATTAGACAGGTTTTATTTCAAACTAAAGACATAAATATAAAACAGAAAAATAGACTGGGCGCTTAGCATGCCTTATGAAAATAACAGCATATACTTAGCGCGACAACATAAAAACAAAGACTCTGGCTAAGCAAGACACACTCGCTTAGTTGACACAGCAGAATGGCTAAGCGAGCATGGCTCGCTAAGCCTTATTCTCTGACAAAGAGTAGCAAGACTGACTCGCTTAGCGTGACACACTACACAGGCTTAGTGTCAGCAGCACTTAGCCCAACTTGACCACTGGAACATAATTGGCTTAGCGAGTAGGCTCGCTAAGCCTAATTCAAAAACAGAGAAGAAATTGCGCTTGGCGAGACTGACTCGCTTAGCGCATGAACAAGAACTCAACTAAATTGCCTTGGGCTTAGCGAGACTGGCTCGTTTAGCCCAGGCTTATTCAAGCTACAGAGGCATGGTGGCTTAGCGAGACTGACTCGCTTAGCCACCAACAGAATACCAAAAGCCTCTTAGACTCTGACCTAAGAAAACTAACTCACTTAGTGTGGCATGCCGGCTTAGCGAGTTCATACGAACTCAGAAATAAAAACTGGAAAATTAAACTCTCGCTAAGCCAAAGTGCAGTGGCTTAGCGAGTTCATATAGAAAAGCATAAATTTAAACAAAAATGATGAACACGCTTAGCGGGACAGGGCTGGCTCAGCATGTTCATAAGAAACCTAGAAATTCATCATAAATTGATGAACTTGCTTAGCGAGTACATAAAAAATTCTAGAAAAATTGGGGCTTTGCAGACCCCAACTACAGGCCCCTATTAGGCATCAAAAAGCTAAGCAAATCACACCAAAACAACCTACATTGTATGCGAAATTAAACCCCTAACAACAGGCTATCTAATAACTAACCAAACAACATCAGAATCAACACAAAATCAAAGCTTTCAGAGAACAACAAATGGTCTTTTATCCTAAGGTTCAAACTGAAATTAAAAACTAAAGTAAGAGATACTTACTTGGATTGCTGAGAAGAATAGGCAAGTTGAAAGCAAAGAAACAAAGGATGCAAGGAAGGTCAGTGCAGATGTTAACAAGAAATGCCAATGATGAGGGAGAGGGATATGAATTGTGCACAAAAAGTAACTGCCTAAGGCAATAATGTTTTATTTTTGGAAGTTTTGACTGTCTCACTTAGCGGGAGTGACTCACTAAGCAAGCACTCAGTGACATTTGAATTTTCAGATTTTAAATTCACACGCTTAGCGAGATAGACTCGCTTAGCCCAATTCAAAAATTAGAAAACCTGAGAAGGATTTAGGCTTAGCCTGAAAGGTACGCGCTTAGCGAGATCTGCAGCTCTGATTGGTCTGTAACTTTCACTTAGCGGGACATGTGTCGGCTTAGCAAATTAATGCCTCATGATGCAATAGTAGGGCGCACTTAGCGAGATGGTCTTGCTTAGCGCAATTCCAAACCCGAGAGAGATTTGGGCTTAGCGGGTATGACCCGTTGGGCCCAATTAACATAAGGGCCCAGGCAGAGAGGAAATTGTGCTTAGCGCATGGATGCGCTTAGCGGGACTATGATGCAGGCTTAGCGAGATGACTCGCTTAGCCCAATTCCAAAAAAATACAATTCCAGAGAGGTTTTTGGGCTTAGCACACAGGTCTCGCTTAGCAAGACCCCTTCAGCCAATGGGTAGGGGTTGATGTGCTTAGCACGAGTTGGGGCTCGCTCAGCGCATAAAGAATGATTCGCTTAGCGCACTGAGCGAGTGGATGACTGAAAAGTTTTCTAAGTTATTTTTCATCCACAGCTTCAAATAAGCTTTAACAACCCCATTTTTCTATGCAACACATGTTGATGACTTGCTCAAGCAATCACAAACAAGTTGAAACCTAACTAAATGCAATGATTAATGAAATTAAATGAAAAGGAGCTGGGTTGCCTCCCAGGAAGCGCTTCTTTAACGTCACTAGCTTGACGTATGTTACCTCATGGATCTAGAGCAAGCTTGGCTCTGGCCATCAGAACCATCTCATTCTTAAGTTCCTCTACCTTTGAACAGACATTTTGGTCAAGTAAGTTCTTTTCTGCATCAAACTGATCAAATTTGATCTTCTGATCATCTATGTGCATTTCCAGCTTACCCTTCCCCATATCCACCACACAATTGGCGGTTAACATGAAGGGACGACCCAAAATCAAAGGGATTTCAAAATCCTCTTCAATGTCTATAACAACAAAGTCTGTAGGGAAGGCAAACTGCTGCACCTTGACTAGAACATCTTCAATCACACCATACGGCCTTGTTATAGATCTGTCTGCCAGCAGTTTGCCTAGAGTCATTCTAGTTGCCATAATCTCCAACTCTCCAATTCTCCTACACATGGAGAGAGGCATCAAATTTATGTTGGCCCCCAAATCAATGAGGCCTTTACCAACTGACAGTAGACCAATAGAGCAGAGGATTGTAACACTCCTCGGGTCCTTATGTTTAGGTGGAAGGATCCGTTGAATAACAACACTATAGTTCCCTTCCACCACAATATTATCGTTGTGGATATATTTACTCTTTTTGGTCAGCAGATCTTTCAAAAACTTGGAATAGAGTGGCATTTGTTGTAAGGCTTCTCCAAAAGGGATAGTTATCTCCAATTTCTTGAAGATATCAAGGAAACGAGCCAAGTGTCGTTCCTTGTCTTTTTTGGACGATACCAAAGGATATGGCACTTCCTTCCTTGAGCATGGGATAGCCTCTTTCTTCTTTTCTCTGCCTAGCTCACTCTTTGTCTTCTTTTCTTCCTCTTTCTCTTTATTTTTTTCATTTTTTTCTTCTTTTTCTTTTTCTTCATTTATTTCCTTCTCTCTCAACTGATCTCCTTCTTTTTCCTTCTCTTCTTCTCCTTCTTCAGTTGCTAGCTCTTGCTTCTCACTACTCCTCCCTTCATTTTCCACATTGATTTCCTTCTTGCTCCAAGTCATGATAGCTTTATATTCTTCTTTTAGATTCTTCTCTATATTCGCTCCAAAACTCCCAGAAGAATTATCTGCCATCTGCTTTACCAGCTGTCCTACCTGAATTTCAAGGTTCTTTATGGCAGACTCTGTGCTCTTATGATTTGACATAGTAACCTGCATAAACTGAGCCAAAGTCTCCTCCAGCTTGGTTGTTCTTTCATAAAGGCTATGCCCTTGGTTTTGAGGCCTGCTAGATGGCCCTCCCTAGTTCTTGTTGAATTGATTTCCAGGATAGGACCTCCATTGCCCTTGATTCTGATTAAAATTGGGACCTTGCTGGTACCCTACAAATCCACCTACATTAAAACCTGGTCTGTGCTGGTTTCCCATGTAATTCACTTCTTTTACAGCCTCTTCAAGAGGTATACAACATCCAGATTCATGAGCTCCTCCACATATGCTACAACCTCCAGCCTGCAAAACAACTGAATGTGAAGGTTGAGTCACTTGTAATTGAGTTGGCAACTTACTAAGTGTTTATGTCAATGTCTCAAGCTGCTTAGCTAGCAACTTGTTATGTGCCAACAATGCATCCTGTGAGGAAAGCTCCAGCAGACTTCTCTTTGTAGGAATATGAGTTCGATCACGCAGAATGGCGTGATCACTAGTAGCCATGTTCTCAATGAGCTCCATAACTTCTTCAAGGGTCTTCAATTGATTTTCCCTCCAGCAGAAGCATCCAATAACTGCTTGGACTATGGTCTCAAACCATCTATAAAGATATTTAGCTGAATTGGCTCAGAGAATCCATGAGTGAGTGTTTTTTGCAGCAAGCTACGGAATCTTTCAAGTGCTTCACTCAAAGATTCATCAGGACATTGATGGAATGAGGAGATAGTTGCCTTGCCTTCAGCTGTCTTAGACTCAGGAAAATATTTCTTCAAAAATTTCTCTACCACTTTATCCCAAGTCTTCAAACTATTTCCTTTAAATGAGTGCAGCCACCTCTTAGCTTCTCCAGACAAGGAGAATGAAAACAAACTCAGCCTTATTGCATCCTCAGACACACCGACAATTTTCACTGTGTTACATATCTCAATATATGTAGCCAAGTGTGCTTAAGGGTCTTCATTAGGCAAACCATGAAACAAATTTCCTTGAATCAGCTGTATCAAGGAATGAGGATATGTGATGTTATGGGCTTGAACTTCCAGCCACGCAATGCTTGTGAATAATTGTGGCACGGTGGAGCTAGAATAGTCCTCAAGAGTAACCCTCCGTGGTTGATCTTCAACCATAATTGGAACTTCAGATGCACTTACTTCATATTCTCTTAACTCTAGAAAGATCGAAGATGACTCAGATGATTGAGCTTCCTCCAATTTGGTTGTGTTGTCCTTTCCTGCAAAAAATTTCTCCTTCTCTCTGCGTTGTTCTGCCTACAAGTGGCTTCTATCTCCAAATCTAATGGAGCTAAATCACCTGCAGAAGAGTTACCTCGCATACAAGAAGCACTAAATAGAGCAGCAATTAACCAAATCAAGAGAAATACAAATTCTGACTAACTATTCAAAAAATCAATAAAAGAATAAAGAATAAATGTCTACAAAATGAACTCTACTTTCTAAATGGAAAGAAGTTCCCCGGCAATGGCGCCAAAAACTTGTTTCGCGAATGCTAATCAGCAAGTATACTGAGTCGCACAAGTAATATAAAACGATAAGAACTGAGTATCGAATCATAGGGAACTTGTTTCATTCAAAAAATATGTGTTCAAGTGAGCAAACATTTGTTTAAAGCTAGTAAATAATCAAAATAGGGTTTTTGTCTACAATTCTAATTAACTACAAACTAAAGTATCTAACAGTGAGAGGTGAAAACAGTTAAATAAAAGCATTAGGTCATTCTACTGAACCTACTTTGATGTTACTAAATATTTTTCTCTATTTAATGTTGTTTTCGTGTTCTTATGCTTAAAACAACTACCCAAACCAAGATCCCTCGAGTGAATGGGCCTAACTCTATTTAAACTTCGTCCTTGATCCCTCAACAAACTTAGTTTAAACGAATTGCATTAAGATTACATCATAATATAAACTAAATCACTGCACTTTGTCCCCAAACATACAGTTCTCTAGCCTTCTCTATCAAGTTCTAAGGTTTTAAAGCACTTCCCAGTACTAAAAATCCTAACTTTACATACAAATTGGTGATCAAGCCACAAGCATGCAAGAAATAAGTGCAGATAGAAGCAATGAACACATAAAAACAACTTTAAATAGATAGTGAGAGGATATTACATCAAATGTTCAGTAGAAATTCCCAACAAGAGGTCTAGCCTTCCATGGCAAGTTAGCAACTTTCAGCACAAAGGATGGGAATTAGAAGAGAAACTAAGATTACAAGTGATGTGGATGTCTCCTCCACCCCTAGAACCCTAAAATCACTCCTAAAACCTAAACTCTCTTGAAGGCAGGAGCTTCGCTCTGTTTTTCGTCTCTTTGTGGTGTCTCTTCATTTCCTCTCCTAGTACATCTCTTGTTTTATGCCAACTCCAGTGTTTTAAAGGCTCCTTGACGTTTCAGATTCTGAATGCTCGCTTAGTGCCATTTTCTCGCTAAGCGTGAGTTAGTGAATTCTCGATTAGCGAGCTGGGCGCGCTAAGCGCGAGAAGGGACAAGCGACTTGTTGGGCAAGCTTGCGGCGTGCTGGGCACAGGCATTTGTGACTAATCCTCTTCTAGGGTTTCCCCTCGCACTAAGCGAGTTGAGTGCCTTGCTTAGCAGATGTCACTCGCTAAGTGCATATGCCTCACTTAGCGAGACACTAGCTACTTCACCTTCTTTTCTTTTGGCCTGAAACTGAAGTTAATTCAACATTAATTCACAAAATGAGAGTATTTGCTGAGCAAAATCAAACTAATCATGAAAATATGTACAAATCATACAAAATGAACCATAAATTGAGGGAAAGATGCTAATTTCATATAACTATTCAATACAAAAGTTAGTCGTAAATGGCGACTAACAAGGACACTACAAAGGTCTTCTAATCTGGTTTCTACTGGCCCACTTTGTTCAAAGATGCTAATGAATATGTTCAGACGTGTGATAACTGTCAAAGAATAGGTGGAATCTCTAGAAGGAATGAAATGTCAATTCAAAGTATTTTGGAGATTAAGGCTTTTGATTGTTAGGGGATAGATTTCATTGGTTCATTGCCATCATCATATTCTAATTAATACATTATATTAGTTATGGGTTATATAACCAAGTAGGTGGAAGCAATAGTTTCTCACCATACAAATGCAAAAACTATTATCCACTTATTGAAGAAGAATATCTTTTCAAGGTTAGGCACACCAAGGGCACTGATTAGTGATGGCAAATCTCACTTCTATAATGTGCAACTCAAGAAAGTTTTCCAACACTACAGTGTTAGACATAAAGTGACCTAACCATATCATCCCCATACCAATGGGCAAGTTGATGTTTCTAATAGGGAAGTCAAGAAAATCCTAGAGAAAACAATTGTTCAATCAAGGAAGGATTGGTCTTAGAAGCTTGATGAAGCTTTATGGGCATATAAAACAACCTACGAAACTCCTACGGGACTCACACCTTTCCAATTGGTCTATGGTAAATCTTGCCATCTACCTATTGAATTGGAACATAAGGCCTACTAGGCATTGAAGTTCATGAATTTTGATCCAAAGACAGCTAGTGAACACAAAAAGCTCCAAGGCTCCAAGGCTTTGAAGCTAAGGGATTTGAGTGAAACAAGGAAGATGACCTTCTAATAATCTCAAGGAAGCGCAAAGTGGAGCAAGAATTACCTGTTGTTTAGAAGAAGTAGAAGCTTGATCAGCCAATCATCCCCTCTTCTTTTCCAAAGAAGAAAAAGACAAGAGTTGGATGCAACTCCATGCCTCCAAAGGAAACCATAAGGATACCATCATCTGATGGCTCTAGTTCGTCAGAAAGTGAGCTAACCTCAAGACGCACTCCACAACCATCCAGTCCACCACCAGTACAGTCCAAGAAGTCTATCTTCCCAATCAACACATCCAAGACCTAATACTTGGATCCACGTGGAAGCAGAACTGGAGACCATAGGTACAACAAACAGGAGAGGATATTGCTCGTAGCAAGTTCCCTACTATACATCCAAGGCTTATAATGAACATGTGTATGGATCCCTAGAAGATAAATTTTGGGTTATTTTGGGTTGTTTTATGAATTTCAATTATGTTCTTATTCTTTTATTCGTGAATTGACTGTGTTTGATGAACTAATTGATGTCCTGATACGAAATTGTTATGAAATTGATATGTTCTTGTGTTGAGGGTAAAACCTTGAAATTAGGAACTTGAGGTGTTAAATTGTAATGCAATGCATGAGTTGTTAAAATGAAAGTGTAGGGTTCCAAGTTAAGAACATGAGTTGTTAAATTGTAGTGCATTGTGTTAAACATGTTTGCAAAAAGTGTGAGGTCATAAATATTGTATAATTCATGAGTAGTGTGTAACGCCCTGAAATTTCGTTAACTGAAAATCAATGTTTAATGTATTTCTTGTGTTATTTGATTATTTGATTGATTTGGATGAGTTAGGGTTTTGTGTTAACTAGCTATGTGTCATTGCTTGATGTGGATGTTAGGTTATGTGAAATTTGATTGACCTATGTTGAAATTGTGAGTTTCAAGTTTTACCCAAACCTATTATAATAAAACTATAATCCCCAACTTGTTAATCTTGGATCGCCTTCAAATTTGGACTGTAGGTTTGCAACCTATGTTTGCGCGCTTTGACCGTTGAGATTTACAAATTAACACTTTTAGACATCTCCCTCAGCGAGACAAGCACGCTAAGCATAATTCCAACCCGAATTCTTAATTGTTTTTACTTTTTATTTTGTTTCTTTTTTTTTGTGTTTTTTTAAGAAAAAAAATAATTTTTTAAAAGATAATAAAATAATATAAATAAGAATAAATTAATTCTAAGTAGAATTTTAACATGTGTGTTTGCACATAATAACAAAAAAATATTTTCTTTTATGCCATTTTAAAGATTTTTATTAAAATATATAATATAAAAAATTATAATTTAATATAAATTTATATTTATATTTGTTCAAGTTATCATACAATTTTTTGATTGTCAATGACACTTAAAATTAACCCAATTGATCTTTAATTTAAATGGTTAAAATCAATTTTTTTTGTTTTCTTACTATGATTATAAAGATGTTGTGGATTTTCCTAAGCTTCAATTTTTGTTTCGTTGGATTCCTTGGCATGAAAATAATGAGATTAAATTATGATATAATTTTTAATTACCACGTAGGTACTTAAATAAATTGCAAACTTAAGGCACTTGAATATGTTGTAAATTTGTCTGAAGTTTAATTTTTGTATCATTGGAAGTTTTTTTTTCTCCTTATGTAAATTAATTTAAAAATGAGAAGTTAATCATTACTCTTAAAATAAATTTGAAAAAGGTAAAATGATTAAAAATAAATAAATTAATTAAAAACACAATGAATAAATAGTTACTACATCTCAGTTATACTATACATACAAATAAAACACTATGGTAACTAAGATGAGAGACGGAGAGACAAATATAATAAAACCAAAACGAAAACAAACGTACCAACAATAATAATTGAAACACAAAAAATGATGAAACTAATAATAATTTGAAAGATGTTATGCAGCGGACATGTCTTCTTCCATTTGAACCATTCTAGTGAGTTATTTATCATGCGCAACATCTACATCGGTTATTACAATATGTTGATCGGTTATTGGGGTTAATTAGGTTATCGGTTTGTTAAAAATATCTAAAATTTCTATTGGACAAAAATATTTCTCGTGGTTGAATTCTGTTAACACCTTTATCATTTTCAACGTTTTTTAACTTTGTTATTTCATATTCGATTAGTTTTTTGAATATTTTGTATGACCTGATTGTCAAAAGAACAATTATTCTGATCACTTGTGATTTCTGAATTTCATAAGGGGAAATCCCTAGAAGCATAATCTGCTTGATGATATTCTTAAGTGATTCGATGGGGCTTGATAACAATTTCTTATCTTCTTACATATATTATTTTCATTTTTATTTTTAATTTCTTTTTAAATATATTTTAAAATAAGTCATCAATAATTAAAAATAATTTTATATCACAATATGAAATATTTATCATAAGTATGAATTTCTTTATATTATAATTTTATAATAAAAATATTTATGCATTATAATTTTAATCATATAAAATAAATTATTATTCTGTTCAAATATACATATTAAAATAATACTTAGAATTAAAATGTTCTTATTTATATTATCTAATTTTATTATTTTGAATTAATTTTCTTTATTTATATTATTTATTTATCTTTTAAAAAATTATTTTTTTTCTTAAAAAACACAAGAAAAGAAACAAAAGAAAAAAAATAAAAACAATTAAAAAATCGAGTTGGGAAACCAGAATACTTAACTTCGTTTTGAATTTTAAAAAAAAAAAATCACCATCTAAATTTGTGTCCCCACTCTAAAATTAAATTTAGATTGTGAATAATAAAAATGTATCTTTGGATTAATAATAGACGTATACGTATGTTTATGTATATGTCTGTCGTATGTTTGTGTGAAAAAATCTTGGCAACTCCATTGTTGCAGCAACAAGCCAACAACATTGAAATTGGCATGGTGAAGAACAGCCAAGGCATTTTACTCAAGGTCGTCATCCTTTGGGACCTCGACAACAAGCCCCCTCGCATGTTCAGGCGGCACACCCTCTCCATTTCCATTTCTCCTTCATGACCACAACACCTCAATCCCTCCGATTTGTGTTGGCTTGTTGTGGCACACCTTGAACCTCAATGACTCTGGCATAAGAGAATCGCCACAAGCTGTGTGGCAATCCACTCGTTACACTCTGAACCAAAAAACCTGTTTTCATTTTCATTAAATGGTAATAAAAATGTATTTGGTTGAATTTTTTAAAACATTTATAATAAAAATATTTTCTCAAACCAACCAAAAAAATATTATTTTAGATAAAATAAAAATATGGTAACAAAAAATGTAATTTAAAGTAAATCTAAAAATATATTTCATTCTTTTCCTTCAACTGAAATTTCAGAAAATAAAAAGTCAAATTAAATATATTTTTAAAATTTTAATCTTTTAAAAATAAAAACAATTTTCAAAAAATGAAAAAAAAACATATAAACCAAATATATCCTTATCAAACAGATTCAACTAGCAAAAAATATGATTCAAAATCATTTGTAGAAATCAAAATCAAAATCTTAGCCGACACATATGCAGTTTATAAAATTGTCAACTCTAAATTCACAATTAAAACTAATTAAATTAATTATGATATAAATATTTTTTAAAAAATTAAAATTAAATTAAACAAGATATTTTGCTTAATTTAATTAATTTTAAAAATATTTATATCATAATTAATTTATTTACTTTTTAAATTGTGAATTTAAAGTTCACAGTTTTGTAAATTGCAATTATTTTCCAAAATTTTACGCATCAGATTGTTTTATACTAACATTTTTTAAAATAAAATAAAGTCGTAGTGGGACCTCAACTCAACTGCACCTTCTAGAAAAGGGTACAAAATCAAAGCATGGAAATTATCAAATTACCCCCTGGCTTGCCCCAGTACCAGTAGTCTCGTTCCACTTTCGGCCTCCCTCTTCCGTAGACGCGGTTTGCCACGTCAAGCGTTACCTTTTCTTTATTCATACTAATCGCCATGCGTTACTCCACCTAAGTAAAAAAAAAAAACGATAAATAATGAGATTACCTTTGAATATTTAATATTATATGAGATTATATTAAATATGGTATAGTATTATTTAATTGTTTTATAATAAATTAAATAAATTTTTATTTATTGTTTGAAAAAATGGAAGAATTATATTTTTTTCTAAAACAAGAAAGGAAGAATAATTTAACCTATTTAAATAGAACATAATATTAAACATTAGTTATCTCCATATTTCATTAAAATATTAAAAATAGAAAACAAACATATTTAATATCTTAATACTAATAAAAATAATAACTAAATTGATTAAATATAATGTGTATAACACTTTGATGTTCAAATTTTTATGAGTTAAAGAAATCTCAACACTATAAAGAATACACAATATTTTTACTCAATAATAATTAATTATAATAGAAGAACTTAAAAAAAATATTCTAACATTTAATATAATTTCCTTCCACCCACTTTCCTTACATCAAAAAATCAAGATGATGTTACGGGGAAGAATTCCAATTTCATCCTTTGACAATTACACGCGCAAAAAATAATGTCCTACCCCTTCATTAACTTACCAGGAAATTGCACACCCCTCATCTATCTTTATTTAATACTTGTCTTCTCTCTTTTCCAACCATCTCTTGCTGCTTCACTCTTCTTCAATTCATATCATATCAATTAGATTTAGAGCTAAACATAAAATTGTTTTCACATACCATGGACAACAACAATGACTTTTGGAAATTCAGTGACCAGTTGAGGCTTGAATCTGGTTTGGCCAATCTGTCTCTGAATGATTATTCCATTTGGAGCAACAGCTACAGCTCCAAGAGGCCTGATCAGAGGAGGAACTTTGATGTCAAGGGCAGTGATTTCAACAACAACAACAACTCATCAAAGGCTTTTGATGATGATTTCAATGATGGGTGGAAGATCACCAATTCCAATGGACCCCTTTTCTCTATGCCTCACAACAACAACAACAACACTCTTGAAGTTGGAGGCTTCAACAAGGGAGGAGGAATCTATTCCAACACCAACACCACCATTTCCTCCTACCATCCTAATAACCTTAACAACAACGCTTTTGGAGGCTTCAACAAGGGAATCTATTCCAACACCACATCCTCACCCTATCTTAACAACAACCACCACCACCTCGACGACAACAACAACCTCAACAGAAATAATCTCAAGGGCTACAAGACATATTTTAAGGGTGAAGATCAGTTTCACACACCCAAAAGTGCCAAGAAGAAGAACACCACCAACAACACCAACAACAAGAAGCATGGGGACAACACTAATAATAATGATGGCACAAAGACTGGTGCTGAGAAGAAATTCAAAACACTTCCACCATCAGAGTCTCTGCCTAAGAATGAAACCATTGGAGGCTACATCTTTGTTTGCAACAATGATACCATGGCAGAGAATCTCCAAAGACAGCTCTTTGGTGTGTCCCCTCTCCTTTTTTTTTTCTTCTTGTTTTGCTCTCTTTATCAAATCTTATTTTTCCTTTAATCTAATTCGCGGTTCTCTATATTTTCAATAACAATAAGTTGAATCCTTTGAGGAATTGATATGTCAAGAAATTCTTCCTTTCTAATTCTAAATTGATTTTGCTGACAGATGTTTCTTGTGCTTTGTAGGTCTGCCTCCACGATACAGAGATTCAGTAAGAACAATAACTCCAGGGTTGCCCATTTTTCTGTACAACTACTCCACTCACCAACTCCATGGTATCTTTGAGGTATGTGTGCGTATATTTTCTTTTTTTTAGTCTGTTGTTGCATCACTTTAATTTGATGAAAATGCTTTTGTTTTTGGACATCAAGCTATGGATTAGGCCATCTCTTTTACCTTTAGCAGCTATGGTCTAATTAAAGGCAATAATAATGATTAAATGTTTGGTGGGGTTTGTTCAGGCTGCAAGTTTTGGAGGATCCAATATTGATCCAACGGCTTGGGAGGACAAGAAGTGCCCTGGTGAATCTCGTTTCCCTGCTCAGGTATATATCATCTCATCTCCAATCAAATTAATTTTATTATATCTATGCACAAATTATGCTAATATTAATTTTATAAATTTAATTAAAATGTACTGATGCTGTAAAAGTAAAGTTTTATATTGTCCTTCAAAGTAAAGTTTTATATTGTCCTTCAGTCAATTGATATATCACATATCAATTGAATGATTTCTGATTAAATGGCAATATTGACGGTACATGATGATTAAACTCTAATTGTATTATTACTTGATTTTGTTATAAACTTATGAATTTTGCATACATGATGGTTACAGGTTCAAGTGATTACTAGGAAAGTTTGTGAGCCACTAGAGGAAGATTCCTTTAGACCAATTCTTCACCATTATGATGGCCCTAAGTTCCGTCTTGAACTGAGTGTGCCTGAGGTATGCATCAACTTGTGGAATATGTTACTGATCCTTATGGTAGATGATGTGGTCAACTAAATTGCGTCCTATTTTTTTTATTATTTCAGGCACTGTCTCTTCTGGATATTTTTGCAAACCAGAACAGTTTCGATGACATTTTCAAAGCCATTCCAGCATAGAAGGGTAGAAATTATACAAGAAGAGAGAAGTTACAAGGACAATGGATAATGAATGAATACTGTGGATTCATATTATTAGAGTGTCAGAAGATAATTAAGACAACGAATATTGAATTTCAGCCGTCATATATTTGTGTTATAATTACTACTATAATGTTATTTGTATAGAGGCTGTTATGCCTGGTTGCCCATTTTTTTCTTGTTATGGGTGTATATGAACATCACATAAAAGAATACAATAAGAAGGAACTAACTTTGTTCATGATTTTTTCTGCAAAATTACAAATTCAACGGAATGGCCTGCATTTTGTAGCTTTTAGTAATTGCTGGGATTGAACTCTAGGTGAAATAAATAGTGAGTGCGAGCCTGTGAGGCCCTGCTTTAAATGTTTTTCATTCAAAGGGGAGATTTGATTTATTGGTTCATTTTGGGGCATTAACATCTCTGCTTTAATCTTTGATATTTGCAAACTATGTTTGAGTTTTCGTTGGAAGATCTATTTATACATCATTAAAGGGTAATACTGATACATATGAGTATGGTTAATTTTAAGGGGACATATGATTTTCTGTAATGCCTCATATCAATTATACCACAATAAAAGGAATTCAGAGATTATACAATTAGAATAATTTTAGAAAAATAATTGATATTATTAATATTCACAACTTGTATCTACTTTTTATAATTTATCACCTAAATTTTTTATAATTAAATGTGTTTGATTTAAAATAATTACAGAAAATTTGACCCTTGGAGGTTACCTATTTCATAACAGTGAAGGTTACCTATTTATAATTGTTCCAAGTGAAGCATGTGGTTCGTCCGGTTCTTACACATTCAACTTGGAGTGTCAATTCAAATGTTGATGGTTTTGTGTATGGCTCAGTAGATAATAGGTAGAGGAGCAAATGAAATTTATTTCAAATGTGGGATAATTAGTTAGGCAAAGCTGCTACATCAGACAATGCCATTTGATAAGCTGGCGTTGCCTTAACACTAACAATTGCATAAACTAAAAGGAAGCATCTGGCTCTAATTTGACCAAAAAATTGGACCACAGTAACTAAACTATATATAAAACTTTCAGCATAAATAAACTAAGGATATTTTTACTCGAGGCTTTGTCTTCACTCTAATTCTTTGGTTATTGGTTATTTTTTACAAAATCGTTGATGAATAATGATTAACACTCACTTTATTACGCTTTATTGGGTAGAGGGAAGAGAATTGTGTAGAGGGAAGAGAATAGAGCAGAGGGAAATAGAAAAAAAAAAAAAAAAAAAAGAAATATAGTAAAAAGAAAATTGAATGTTGGGTTGTTCGGTTAAAAAGAAATATATGAAAAACAGAGTGAAAACAAAAATATAGTAAAGATATGAAATTACTTATTTATCCTTTAAAAAAATAGAAACATGAATATTGGAACGAGATTTGTGATAAACAACATTCAAAAGAAGGGCAATCCGGTGTAGTCTTAATTGATCATGTGACTTGTTAAAAGATGTGACAATAACCTTATGTTATTATTAAGCACTGATAAATTAATAAGATAATCTTGTGTGCTAAACACTTTTGTTTTGCTCAAATAAATTATAAGCTATTGAAAAGATTAGTTAAATACAATTATTGTATAATACTACTTCTCTTTAGTTAATTATTTAATGAATTAATTTTCTTAATTATTTTTTATTTAATACTTAAATTCCTTTGATCAACACTAAAAACAATAAGATATTTTAAAATTAGAAATATTTTATCAATTAATTTTTTTAATATTTTTCAAAAATTAAAAGTTTCAAACACATGAAAGTTATAGTTTAATTTATTCTTCTATTAAAAAAATACTTAAATGTTTTAATTTTTTTGCGTTTAGCTTGTATTTTCAGTTACATATGGAATAATGTGAGAAATAATTACTTTTAAATTTTAAATTTAAACTTTATTTTGATCCAATTATTTGTTTTTTCAGTTTTCCTTTTCTTAAGCAACTTTTTTCAGTTTTCCTAACTACTAACATTTAACTCATTTTTTAATTCTAATTCCAATGGTTTATTCAAATAAACCATTATTTTTAGAGAATTCAAGTAAACCGTAAACTATTAAAGAGTGGTATTTGAAGAAAAATTGTGATTATTAGCGGTGGCGTGAAGGTAATGAGAATAGACTCTACTTGACTTTGCTCATTTTAAGGTCACCAACTCATCCATTAAGGTGGGTTTTGGACTTTTGGTAATCTAAAATCTCAACCGAAGGCCAAGACAAACATACTGTTGGTTAATTGGTTGGTATTTAATTATGAATATGAATATGAATGAACAATATAGAAGTTTGGTGGATATAAAATATGGGATAAATCATCACTAAACATGTGGATTAATTAAAATAGGATTATTCTAGTTTAATTAGAGATTTTATGTATGACTTTAAGATATGTAACTACATTAAATATTTAAAAGAAGAATTTTGTTATTAATAATGATTTTATTCTACTTGAATATGATTGTCTTTAGTGAAAAATACATGTAATCTAAATCAAAAACAAATATAGAATGAAACATTTTTTATCTTCTTATTATTTATTTTGATATTATATATAATAAAATTTTAAATAAAAAAATAAATATAATTAATCTTTAAAATATAAAGTAATTTGTTTATTTTATAGGTAATATGACTAATAAAAAATATTTACTTCTATATTATAAATTAAATAAGCAACTTAAAAGACTAAGATTCTCATTTTTTTCTACTCTTTAAATAAATGTTTTCAATATTTTCACTCTTCTCTTGTTTGAATGTGCATTTCATTGCATTATATTTTAGAATTATTCAACATTATGTTATCTAATTATTACATCAGTTTAATTTCAATCAACTGTAAAAAAATTATTTTGTCGGTCAATCATAATTCATAATGAGTATATTAAAAGATATTAATGGTAAGGTTTAATAAATTTATCATATATTATAGTTTGTCGCTGGATAATAGTTTTTATTCTATTTTTTAAAGGTATATCTAAAATTATTGTACATGATTAGTTTACAATCTAATTTTCAGATAAATTTATTATCCATGATAATTATGATTGAGTGACAAATTAACCGTGTAATAATGATCATGTAAGAATTTCTTAACATTGTCATTAGATATGACAAAATAAACTATTTGGGCCAACCTCATTCATGTTGTAGGCTATAATGGATTCGACTAAAAAAATTGACTTTTAATTATGGCCTAAAAAATAAAATCCAAGCCCTAATAAAGCTCAATTTTTATGGACTTTTCATGAATTTTTATGGACAGAGTTTGGGTATTGCTAGGGACACCCAGCAACATTGCTGGTGCACCCAACAATTTTTTATAATTCCCAAAATATCCCTGACTGTGTTTTTTTCTACAAAAAACTGATTTATTTCGTTTTTGTTTACATTGTTGCTTTCTTTGTTTCTCTGTGGTAGTGTTGTGCGGTATTTGGAGCTTTGAGAGAGTTTGGGGTGTGGTGAAGTTAGAGATCTCTCCTTTGGTGTTATTTTTCGACCAAGGTACGTATTTTATAGCTTTTGTGGGTATGGTTTTTTTTTGGGTAAGGGAATGTCGGAATACACTGTCACGGAAGAACTTCTTCCGCGAGATTGCACAAAAGAACCTTCTTCCGCAATTGAAATTAACAACTGCGGAAGAAGCTTCTTCCGTGCAATCCTGCTGAAGAACTTCTTCCGAGAGAGTGCACGGAAGAACCTTCTTCTAGGCATCCCTGCGGAAGAACCTTCTTCCGTGCATCCCTGCGGAAGAACTTCTTCTGTAGGATTGCACGAAAGAAGGTGAACCTTCTTCCACAATTGTTATTTTCAATTGCAGAAGAAGGTTCTTCCATGAGTTAATTTGTTTTTTGGTTTTTTTAATTTTTAGATTATTTTGTATATGTCTATGTTATATTGGTTAATTCTATTTGTAATGTATGTCAAACATAAAATACGTAAGATATTATTATATTAGTTGGTTGAAGTGTTGATTTTTTTGCCTTAGGTTGAACTATTTTTTGGTGATATGAACTATGTAGTTATAATGTTGAAATTAGGTAATTAAAAGTTGAATTTGTTTTTTGTTAAATTATTGATGTAGATAAAATATTTGTATTAGGTTGTTAAATCTTGAATTAGTCGATATTCATAGTTTGAAGTAATTATTTAGTCAATTTATTTAGGTTGTTGTATTGTTCAAATTATTTAGTTGAATGTTGAATTAGGTGATAGTTATAGTTTGAATTAAGATGGATGAAGATCAATGGGCGTATGACAATACGATGTCTGAAGAAGTTGATATGGATTTTGAAGATGAACAATAGTGTGGTGTGAATGAAGGACATGTTGATTGTTCAGACGCTTTTAATACTTCTCAAGTAATCATGTTGACTAGTTTCAGTTGTTTGGTTTAATGTATGATT